>NW_027182823.1:492500-685000 GCF_041146395.1 Eulemur rufifrons | reverse complement strand
ATCAGCAGTTTTCAGCCCGTTTCTTTAAGAATCCTTTGATTCATCACCTGGCAATCTACCATGGTTCTCTGGACCCCTCAATGCATGGGACCCTTTAACTGGATACTTCCAAGAATTATGCTGCAGAGCTTTTGAAATAACCACTACGTGGAGAATTATTTGCCAGTTTTTGCAGCACCTTTCACCATAATTGTGACAAGGTTCGTCTCTGCCTCCTTAAACCAAGCTGGCTGCCATGGACAAAACCATGCTGAGGCCTACCTCACTTGGTATTGCCTATACTTGGTACTGGAGCCTGGCAAGAAGCCAGTCTTTTAAGTATCATTCCACCAACCTTTTTCCATTGTTTTAAAAGGCAGAGCACCTTTTGCCAGTTAGCAAATGAGTTGCTGGAGGGCACGTTGTTGTGTGGGGTCAGGTGGTGTGTGAGGGGGCAGGCGCTCTGCCAGTCCAGTGTTTTTTTTTTTAATCCTCAGAGAGGAGAAGTTGGCATGTGTGCAGCAGGTGAAAAGTGCGGATCCTGTTTTAGTCTTAGACTGAAACAGGATCCACATTTTCTGCCCGTTCCTTTAAGAATCATTTGACTCTTCTTCCGTGAATCCACCATGGTTCTCTATAACCCTCTATGCGTGGCCCCAGGTAACTAGCTGGTTCCAAGAAGTATGCCATAGAGCTTTTGAAATAACCACTACGTGGAGAATTATTTGCCAGTTTTTGCAGCACCTTTCACCATAATTGTGACAAGGTACTTCTCTGCCTCCTTAATCCCAAGATGGCTGCCAGGGAAAAAACTATGCTGAGGCCTAGCTCACTTGGTGTTGCCGATACTTGGTACGGGAGCGTGGAATAAAACCAGTCTTTCAAGTATCATTCCACCATCCTTTTTCCATTATTTTAAAAGGCATAGCACCGTTTGCCAGTTAGCATAAGAATGAGTCGCTGGAGGGGACGTTTTTGTGTGGGGTCGTGTGGTGTGTGTGGGGGGGCAAGCCCTCTGTCAGTCCAGTGGTTTGTTTTTATTATGCCCAGAGAGGAGAAGTGGGTATGTGTGTGGCAGGTGAAAAGTACGGATCCTGTTTCAGACTTAGACTGAAACAGGATCCGCACTTTTCAGCCCGTTCCTTTAAGACTCCTTTGATTCATTCTCAATGATGGTGGAATGGTGGTGACCTCCTGGATTCATGCTCCTGGAGTGGAAGGCATGGGTCTCCCACTGCCCACAACCCTAGAGGTTCACTTCCCCACAAGAACGGTGGTGTGAATCCATGGAGAATCAGCGTGGGACAGAGAGAGAGAGCAAGAAAAGACTGAGGTGATTAGGGAAATAAATCACCAAAATCTGGAGAGTGCGGGATGGCCAATAGAGAAGGGAGCACGGGACAGCTGTACCCACCTCACCAGAGAGTGGGGTGGGTTCAGCCCCACAGGAAAGCATCTTGTTCCCCCTCTGACCTCCACACCCACTCAATTGAGGATCTGCCTGAAGTCGGTGCAGAATTGCCACGGGAGATGTGGGGCTCTGCAGAGAGGAGACATTGGCAGGAGGCATTTTGGACCCTGGAGTGCTGTGCGCAGCTGACGCACCTAGCAACTGTCTCCTATACGCGGGCGGTGGGGCTGCTTTGGTCCCGGCTCTAGCAGATGCCAAACTGCCTCGTATAGGTGGGCGGCTGGATTCTCCCGGTCCCCGGCTCCTCTGGCCTCTGCCGGTCCCTGAGCATTCAACCCCAGTGACAGTGATCTGCAGACGGGCGGCCGCCATTGTCGGGGTCCACAGCCTAAACGCTGAGGAGCGATTGGGTACCGGGCGGCTCCCTGGGCGGCTCCCTTCCCTAGTCCACGGACCCTGACTAGGAGCTCCACCTTTGTGTGAACACTAAGTGGTTCCCCAGTCACGAGAGAGTAGAGCGTGGACCTTGCAGACATTGGGGTGGGGCAGACCATCGCCCGCGGGAACTGCAGTGGCTGGGGCGTTGGGCGAATGAGGGCACCGCTCCACTCTCCCTATCCACTGTCTTTCTCACAGAGAGAGACAGAAGCCACCTCGGGAGAGGAAGAGGGGCAGCCCCCCCAGCGGAGCTAGCAAAATCCTGAACAATATGTGAAGGGCTCCCCCTAGTGACAGAGGAGGCAGCTTACCTGGCACTCACAGTGTGCCCCTATCCAGACTAAAGCTGAAAGAAGGGATCTTAAGGATTCATTCAGATGGGAAGGGCTCAGCGAAGGAACTCTAGGAGTATAAAGAATCAAGCTGAAACCATGCCCTCAAAGAGGATTACTAGTTCTCCACCAATTAACACAAAGCAGATTCCAAATAGCAACATGTCACAGGAAGAATTTCAAACATGGATCATAAATACGCTGAACATTATGCAAGAAAAAATGGATAATCAACACAAAGAAACCACAAAAAAGATCCAGGACTTGGAAGAAAAATTCACCAAAGAAATTGAAATACTGAAGAAAAATCAAACTGAACTCCTGGAAATGAAAAATTTATTCAAGGAGCTACAAAACACAGTGGAAAGTCTCAAGAGCAGGGTAGATCAAACAGAAGAAAGAATCTCAGAGATCGAAGATAACACTTTCCAATTAAATAAGGCAGTCACAGAGTTAAAACAAAGAAACATGAGAAATAATCATAGTCTACAAGAAATGTGGGATTATGTGAAGAAGCCTAACGTGAGAGTTATCGGCATTCCTGAGGGTGAAGAAGACAATAAGCAAGGGTTGAATAAAGTATCTGAAGATATAATTGAGGAAAATTTCCCAGGCCTTGCCAAATCTCTAGATACACAGGTTCAAGAAGCTCAAAGAACCTCTGAGAGATTCATACCAAATAGGAAGACACCACGTCATGTAGTTATCAGACTGACCAAAATATCCACTAACGAGGCCCTTCTTCAATCTGTAAGGAGAAAGAAACAAGTAACACACAAAGGAAAGCCCATCCGAATCACGCCAGATTTCTCAACTGAAACCTTACAAGCAAGAAGAGATTGGAGCCCCATTCTCACTCTTCTGAAACAGAATAATGCCCAGCCTAGAATCCTGTACCCAGATAAGCTCAGTTTTATATATGAAGGTGAAATTAAGACATTCTCAGATAAACAAAAACTCAGAGAATTCACCAAGACAAGAGCAGCTTTCCAAGAAGTATTCAAAACAGAGTTACACGTGGTCCAGCACAAGAAGGACCCTCGAATGTAACACTAATCAAGAGATAAATATGAAAACACAGTTATCATAATGGCTCAAGAGAGAAAACAGATCAATGAAATTCAACCCAACATGAGGAACAGCAATCTGTCTCGCTTATCAGTTCTCTCATTAAATGTGAATGGATTGAATTCCCCACTCAAGAGACATGGACTGGCCCAATGGATAAAAAAGATATAAGCCAAGTATCTGCTGTCTTCAGGAAACTCATCTAACCTGCAAGGATGCATTTAGACTGAAAATAAAAGGGTGGAAATCAATATTCCAAGCAAATGGAACCCAAAAGAAAGCTGGCGTGGCAGTTCTAATCTCCGATAACGTAGTTTTTAAATCAACAAAAGTAAAGAAAGACAAAGATGGTTACTATATACTGGTGAAGGGTACAATTCAACAAGAAGACATAACTATACTTAACATATATGCACCCGATCTAGGTGCACCCAGATTCATAAAGCAAACCCTACTTGATCTGAACCAAATGATAGATAACAACACTTTAGTAGCCAGAGATTTTAACACGCCACTGACAGTTCAAGACAGATCCTCCAAACAAAAAATAAACAAAGAAATATTGGACGTAAATAGAATGCTAGAACAAATGGGCCTGACTGACATCTACAGGACATTCTACCCAAATACCACTGAATATAAGTTCTTCTCATCAGCTCATGGGACATTCTCCAAGATTGACCATATCTTAGGACATAAAGAATGTCTTAAAAAATTTAAAAATATAGAAATAATACCATGCAGCTTCTCGGATCACAGTGGAATAAAAGTAACAATGAACCCTAACAGAAATCCTCATTTCTACTCAAAGTCATGGAAGCTAAATAACCTTCTCCTGAACAATCATTTTATAAATGAAGAAATCAAGTCAGAAATCAAAAGATTCTTTGAATTAAACGACAAAGGAGATACAACTTATCAAAATCTGTGGGACACAGCTAAAGCAGTCCTGAGAGGAAAATTTATTTCCATAAATGCCTATACCAAAAAGACAGAAAACTTACAAATAGACAATCTAATGAATAGACTCAAAGAGCTGGAGAAGAAAGAAGAGACCAAACCCAAACCCAGCAGAAGGAAATTATTAAGATTAAATCAGAACTAAATGAAAAGGACCATAAGGGAGCATAAGGGAGATTAAACCAAACCATAACGGAGATTAATAAAACCAAAAGTTGGTTCTTTGAAAAAATAAACAAAATTGACACACTTCTGGCTAAACTAACCAAGAGCAGAAAAGAAAAATCTCTTATAACCTCGATCAGGAACACGAAAGGAGTAATCACGACTGATGCCACAGAGATACATGATATCATCTATGAATTCTACAAAAATCTTTATGCACACAAATTAGAAAACCTGGAGGAAATGGACAAATTCTTATAAACACACGGCCTTCCCAGGCTCAACCAGGAAGAAATAGAATTCCTGAATAGACCGATATCTAGATCTGAAATTGAAACAGCAATAAAAAACCTTCCCAAAAAGAAAAGCCCTGGACCAGATGGGTTCACACCTGAATTCTACCATACCTACAAAGAAGAACTGGTGCCCATCGTACATAAACTATTCTCCAATATAGAGAAGGATGGGATTCTCCCCAACACTTTTTACCAAGCCAACATAATCCTGATACCAAATCCAGGAAAGGATGCAACTAAAACAGAGAACTATAGACCAATTTCTCTTATGAATATAGATGCAAAAATTCTCAATAAAATTCTAACAAATCGAATCCAAGTGCTTATCAAAAAAATAATCCATCACGACCAAGTGGGCTTCATCCCAGAGATGCAGGGATGGTTTGACATATGGGAATGTAATTCATCACATAAATAGAAGCAAAAATAAAGATCAGATGATCCTCTCAATAGATGCAGAGAAAGCATTTGACAAAATTCAACACCCTTTTATGATAAGAACACTTAACAAAATAGGCATAGATGGGGCCTATATAAAAATGATACAAGCCATATACGACAAACCCTCAGCCAACATCATACTGAATGGGGAAAAACTGAAAGCATTCCCACTTCAAACTGGAACCAGACAAGGCTTACCACTGTCCCCATTACTTTTCTACATAGTATTGGAAGTCCTTGCAAGAGCTATCAGGCAAGAGAGCAGAATCAAGGGAGTTGAAATAGGGACAGAAGAGATCAAACTCTCACTCTTTGCTGATGATATGATGTTATATCTATAAAACCCCAAGGTTTCAACCAAGAGACTCCTGGAATTGATCAATGAATTCAGTAAAGTCTCAGGATACAAAATCAATACACACAAATCAGAGGCATTCATATATGCCAATAACAGTCAAATGGAAAACCAAATTAAGGACTCAATGCCCTTCAAAATAGCAACAAAGAAAATAAAATACCTAGGAATTTATTTAACTAAGGAGGTAAAGGACCTCTATAGGGAGAACTATGAAACACTGAGGAAGGAAATTGCAGAACATGTAAATAGGTGGAAAACCATACCATGCTCATGGATCGGTAGAATCAACATTGTTAAAATGTCTATACTGCCCAAAGTTATCTACAGATTCAATGCAATCCTTATTAAATTACCAACATCTTTTTTCACAGACATAGAAAAAATAATTTTACGCTTTGTATGGAACCAGGGAAGACCCCGTTTAGCAAAAGCAATCTTAAACAACAAAAACAAAATGGGAAGTATTAATTTGCCAGACTTCAAACTATACTACAAGGCTGTGGTTCTTAAAACAGCCTGGTACTGGCACAAGTGCAGGGACACAGACCAGTGGAACAGAACAGAAAATCCCAATATAAAACCATCCTCATATAGCCATCTAATCTTTGACAAAGCAGACAAAAACATACTCTGGGGAAAAGATTCCTTATTTAATAAATGGTGCTGGGAAAACTGGATATCCACATGTAGAAGACTAAAACAGGACACATAACTCTCACCCCTCACAAAAATCAAATCACAGTGGTTAACAGACTTAAACCTAAGGTCAGAAACTATTAGAATTCTAGAAGAAAATGTAGGAAAGACTCTTACAGACATTGGCCTAGGCAAAGAATTTATGAAGAAGACCCCTAAAGCAATCACAGCAACAACAAAAATAAATAAATGGGACCTGATCAAATTAAAAAGCTTCTGCACAGCCAAAGAAACAGTCACGAGAGTAAATGGACAACCTACAGAATGGGAAAAAATTTTCGCATACTACACATCAGATAAAGGACTGATAACAAGAATCTATTTAGAACTCAGGAAAATCAGTAAGAAAAAATCAAACAACCCTATCAAAAAGTGGGCAAAGGACATAAATAGAAATTTTTCAAAAGAAGACATAAAAATGGCTAACAAACATATGAAAAAGTGTTCAACATCTCTAATCATCAGGGAAATGCAAATCAAAACCACAATGAGATATCACTTAACTCCAGTGGGAATGGCCTTTATCAAAAAGTCCCAAAACTATACATGTTGGTGTGGGTGTGGGGAGATAGGTACATTCATACACTGCTGGTGGGACTGTAAACTAGTGCAGCCCCTGTGGAAAGCAATGTGGAGATACCTTAAACAGATTCAAGTAGACCTACCATTCGATCCAGCAATTCCATTATTGGACATCTACCCAGAAGAACAAAAGTCATTCTATAAAAAAGACACCTGCACCTGAATGATTATAGCAGCACAATTCACAATCACAAAGATGTGGAAACAACCCAAATGCCCATCAATTCATGAATGGATTAGCAAAATGTGGTATATGTATACCATGGAATATTACTCAGCTATTAGAAATAATGGCAATATGGCATCTCTTTGGTTCTCCTGGAGAGAGCTGGATCCCATTCTATTAAGTGAAGTATCCCAAGAATGGAAAAATAAGCACCACATGTACTCACCAGCAAATTGGTTTCCCTGAGTGCACATTTGGGAACAACACCAATTGGGTATCGGACAGAGGTTGGGGCCGGGTGGAAGGGATGGGTGTATACCTACTTGATGAATGTGATGTGCACTGCCTGGGGAATGGACACCCTTCAAGTTCTAACTGGGGGGGATGGGGTGGGGGAGAGGAGGGGTGCACACCTACATGATGAATGTGATGTGCACTGACTAGAGAATGGACAAAATTGAAGCTCAGAATCGGGGGAAAGGGGAGGCATGGGGAATGTATATAGCCTGATCTTTTGTACCCCCATAATGAGCTAACAAACAAACAAACAAACAAAAAAGAATCGTTTGATTCATCAGCTGGGAATACACCATGGTTCTTTAAAGACCTCTATGCGTGGGCCCAGGTAACTGGCTAGTTCCAAGAAGTATGCCACAGAGCTTTTGAAATAACCACTACGTTGAGAATTATTTGCTAGTTTTTGCACCACCTTTCACCATAATTGTGATAAGGTTCGTCCGTGCCTCCTTCAACCCAAGATGGCTGGGGCGGACAAAACTATGCTGAGGCCTAGTTCACTTGGTGTTGCCGATAGTTGGTACTGGAGCCTGGCAAGAAGCCATGCTATTAAGAGTCATTCCACCATCCTTTCTCCATGATTTTAAAAGGCAGAACACCTTTTTCCAGTTATCATAAGAATGAGTTGCTGGAGGGGACGTTTTTGAGTGGGGTCGGGTGGTGCGTTGAGGGGAAGGCTCTCTGTCTGTCTGGTGGTTTGTCTTTATTATGCCCAAAGAGGAGAGGTGGGCATGTGTGTGGCAGGTGAAAAGTACGGATCCTGTTTCAGTCTTAGACTGAAACAGGATCCGCACTTTTCAGCCAGTTCCTTTACGAATCCTTTGATTCATCAGCTGGGAATCCACCATGGCTGTCGAGACCCCTCTATGTGTGGGCCCAGGTAACTGGCTAGTTCCAAGATGTATGCCGTAGAGCTTTTGAAATAACCACTACGTTGAGAATTGTTTGCCAGTTTTTGCAGCACCTTTGACCATAATTGTGATAAGGTTCATCTGTGCCTCCTTAAACCCAAGCAGGCTGCCACGGACAAAACTATGCTGAGGCCTAGCTCCCTTGGTGTACCGATACATTTTACTGGAGCCTGGCAAGAAGCCATTTTTTTAAAGTACAATTCCACCGTCTTTTCTCCATTATTTTAAAAGGCAGTGCACCTTTAGCCAGTTAGCATAAAGATGAGTCACTGGAGCGGCTTTTTGTGTGGGGTTGGGTGTGTGTGGGAGGGCAGGCCCTCTGTCAGTCCGGTGGTTTGTTTTTATTATTCCCAGAGAGGAGAAGCGGGCATGTATGTGGCAGGTGAAAACTTTGGATCCTGTTTCAGTCTGAAACAGTATCTCCGCTTTTAAGCCTGTTCCTTTTGGAATCCTTTAATTCATCAGTTGGGAATCCACCATGGTTCTCTAGACCTCCCTGAGCATGGGCCCAGGTAACTGGCTAGTTCCAAGAAGTATGCCGCAGAGCTTTGGAAATAACCACTACATTGAGTATTATTTGCCAGTTTTTGCAGCAACTTTCACAATGATTGTGAAAAGGTTAGGCAGTGCATCCTGAAACCCAAGCTGGCTTCCACAGAAAAAACTACGGTTAGGCCAATCTCCCTTGGAGTTGCCGATAATTGGTACTGGTCCGTGGCAAGAAGCCATTCCTTTAAGTATCATTCCACCTTCCTTTCACAACTATTTTAAAAGGCAGAGCACCTATTGCCATTTAGCTTAAGGATGAGTCGCTGGAGGAAACGTTTTTGTGTGGGGTGGGAGAGGCAGAGCCAGGCCCTCTGTCAGTCCAGTGGTTTGTTTTTATTATCCCCGGAGAGGAGAAGTGGACATGTGTGTGGCAAGTGAAAAGTGTGGATCCTGTTTCAGTCTTAGACTGATACAGGATCGGCACTTTTCATCCTGTTCCTTTAAGAATCCTTTGCTTCATCAGCTGGGAATCCACCATAGTTCTCTACACCCCACTATGTGTGGGCCCACTTAACAGGCTAGTTCAAAGAAGTATGCCACAGAGCATTTGAAATAACCACTACCATGGAAATTATTTGCCAGCTTTTCCAGCACTTTTACCATAATTTTGATAAGGTTCATTTGTGCTTCCTTAAACCCTAGATGGCTTCCATGGACAAACCTATACTGAGGGTTCTCTCGCTTGGTGTTGCCAATACTTGGTACGGGAGTCTGACAAGAATCCAGTCTTTTAATTATCATTGCACCATCCTTTCTCCCTTATATTAAAAGGTGAGCACCTTTCGGCAGTTAGCATAAGGATGAGTCAACGGAGGGGATGTTTTTGGGTGGGATCGGGGTGGTTTGGGGGACAGTCCCTCTGTCAGTCTGGTTGTTTGTGTTTATTATGCCCAGACAGGGAAGTGGATATATTTGTGGCAGGTGAAATGTGCGGATCCTGTTTCAGTTAGACTGAAACAGTATCCGCACTTTTCAGCTGGTTCCATTAAAAATCCTTTGATTCGGGCCGGGCGCGGTGGCTCACGCCTGTAATCCTAGCACTCTGGGAGGCCGAGGCGGGTGGATTGCTCAAGGTCAGGAGTTCGAGACCAGCCTGAGCGAGACCCCGTCTCTACTAAAAATAGAAAGACATTATATGGACACCTAAAAAAATCTATATAGAAAAAATTAGCCGGGCATAGTGGCGCATGCCTGTAGTCCCAGCTACTTGGGAGGCTGAGGCAGTAGGATCGCTTGAGCCCAGGAGTTTGAGGTTGCTGTGAGCTAAGCTGACGCCACGGCACTCACTCTAGCCTGGGCAACAAAGTGAGACTCTGTCTCAACAAAAAAAAAAAAAAAAAAAAAAAAAAATCCTTTGATTCATCAGCTGGGAATCCACCATGGTTCCTTAGAACCCTCCATGCATGGGCCCATGAACTGGCCTGTACCAAGATGTATGCTGCACAGCTTTTGAGATAAACACTACGTGTAGAATTATTTGCCAGTTTCTGCAGCACATATCACCATAATTGTGATAAGGATCGTCTGTGCCTCCTTAAACACAAGATGGCTGCCACGGAGAAAACTATGCTGAGGCCTAGGTCACTTGGATTTCACGACACTTGTTACTGGAGGCTGGAAGGAGGCCATTCTTTTAAGTATCATTCCATCATACTTTCCCCATTATTTTAAAATGCACTGAAACCTTTGCAAGTTAGCATAATAATTAGTAGCTGGAGGGGACATTTTTATTTGTGGGGTCGGTGTGGGTGGGGGGCGCAGGCCCTCTGTCAGTTCGCTGGATTGTTTTTATTTTCCCCAGACCAGAGAAGTGGGCATGTGTGTGGCAGGTCAAAAGTTCGGATCCCGTTTCTGTCTTAGACTGAAACAGAAACCGCACTTTTCACCCCGTTCCATTAAGAATCCCTTGCTTCATCAGCTGGGAATCCACCATGGGCCTCTAGACTGCTCTATGCATGGGCCCAGTTAACTGGCTAGTTCAAAGAATTATGCCGCAGAGCTTTTCAAGTAACCACTACCATGAGAATTACTTGACCGCTTTTGCAGCACCTTTCACCATAATTGTGATAAGGTTCATCTGTGCCTCCTTAAACCCAAGATGGCTGCCAGGGACAAACGTGTGCTGAGGCCTAGGTGACTTGCTGTTGCGAATACTTGGTATGGGAGTCTGGCAATAAGCCAGTCTTTTAGGTATAATTCCACCATTCTATCTCCATTATTTTAAAAGGCAGAGGACGTATTGCCAGATAGCATAAGGATCAGTCGCTGGAGGGCACGATTTTGTGTGGGGTGGTGGGGGGCGGGGGCAGGCCATCTGTCAATCCGATGGGTTGTTTTTGTTATCCCTAGAGAGGAGAAGTGGGCATGTGTGTTGCAGGCAAAAAGTCAGAATCCTGTTTCAGTCAGGATCTGCACTTTTCAGCCTGTTCCTTTAAGAATCCTTAGATTCATCACCTTGGAATCCACCATGGTTCTCTAGACCCCTCTATGCGTGGGCCCAGGTAACTGGCTTCTTCCAAGAAGTATGCCACAGAGCTTTTGAATTAAACAGTACGTTGAGAATTATTTGCCGGGTTTTCAGCACGTTTCACCATAATTATGATAAAGTTTGTATGTGCCTCCTTAAACCCAACATGGCTGCCACGGGCATAACTATGCTGAGGCGTAGCTGACTTGGTGTTGCCTATTTTTGTTAGTGGAGACTGACAAGAAGCCATTCTTCTAAGTATCACTCCACCGTCCTTTCTCCATTGTTTAAAAATGCAGGGAAATTTTGCAAGTTAGCATAATAATTAGTAGCTGGAGGGGAATGTTTTTGGGGGGGATCTGCGTGGGTGGAAGGGGGGCAGGCCCTTTGTCAGTTCGCTGGTTTGTTTTTATTATCCCCAGAGAGGAAAAGTGGGCATGTGTGTGGCAGGTGAAAAGTGTGCGTCCTGTTTCAGTCTTAGACAGACACAGGATCTGCACTTTTCACCCCGTTCCATTAAGAATCCTTTGCTTCATCAGCTGGGAATCCACCATGGTTCTCTAGACCCCTCTTTTAGTGCACACAGAAAACTGCCTGGTTCCAAGAAGTTTTCCTCAGAGCTTTTGAAATAACCACTACTATGGAAATTATTTGCCAGCTTTTCCAGCACTTTTACCATAATTTTGATAAGGTTCATCTGTGCTTCCTAAAACCCTAGATGGCAGCCACGGACAAACCTATGCTGACACCTAGGTCACTTCCTGTTGCCAATAATTGGTATGGGAGTCTGGCAAAAGGCCAGTATTTTAAGTATAATTCCACCATCCTATCTTCATTATTTTAAAACGCAGAGGACCTTTCGCCAGATAGCATAAGGATGAGTCGCTGGAGGGGACCTTTTTGTGTACAGTGTTGGGGGGCGGGGGAGGACATCTGTCAATCCGATTGATTGTTTTTATTATCCCTAGAGAGGAGAAGTGGGCATGTGTGTTGCAGGCAAAAAGTGCATATAGTGTTTCAGTCTCAGACTGAAACAGGATCCGCACTTTTCAGCCTGTTCCTTTAAGAATCCTTTGATTCATCACCTGGGAATCCATCATGGTTCTCTAGACCCCTCTATGCGTGGGCCCAGAAAACTGCCGGGTTCCAAGAAGTATTCCACAGAGCTTTTGAAAAAACCACTACGTTGAGAATTATTTGCCAGGTTTTGCAGCACCTTTCATCATAATTGTCATAAGGTTCGTCTCGAGATGGCTGCCATGGACAAAACTATGCTGAGGCCGAGCTCACTTTGTGTGGCCGATCCTTGGTACTGGAGACTGGAAAGAATACATTCTTTTAAGTATCATTTCACCATCCTTCTCCACTATTTTAAAAGTCAGAGCACCTTTTGGCAGTTAGAATAACAAGGAGTCGCTGGACGGGAAGTTTTTATGTGGGGTCTGGGGGCTGGTGCGGCAAGCCCTCCGCCAGTTCTGTGGTTTCTTTTTATTATCCCCAGAGAGGAGAAGTGGGCATGTGTTTGGCAGGTGAAAAGTGCAGATCCTGTTTCAGAGTATGAAACAGGATCCGCATGTTCATCCTGTTCCTTTAAGAATCCTTTGCTTCATCAGCTGGGAATCCACCATAGTTCTCTACACCGCACTATGCGTGGGCCCAGTTAACTGGCTAGTTCAAAGAAGTATGCCGCAGAGCTTTTGAAATAACCACTACCATGAGAATTATTTAACAGCTTTCGCAGCACCTTTTATTATAATTGTTATAAGGTTCATCTGTGTCTCCTTAAACCCAAGATGGCTGCCATGGACAAACCTATGCTGAGGCCTACGTCACTTGCTGTTGCCAATACTTGGTATGGGAATCTGGCAATAAGCCAGTCTTTTAGGTATAATTCTACCATCCTATCTCCAGTTTTTTAAAAGGCTTATGACCTTTCACCAGATAGCATAAGGACGAGTCGCTGGAGCAGACTATTTTGTGTGGGGTGGTGGGGGCCGGGGGCAGGGCATCTGTAAATCCGATGGGCTGTTTTTGTTATCCCTAGAGATGAGAAGGGCGAATGTGTGTTGCAGGCAAAATGTGCGGATCCTGTTTCACACTTAGACTGAAACAGGATCTGCACTTTTGAGCCTGTTCCTTTAAGAATCCTTTGATTCATCACCTGGGAATCCACCATGGTTCTCTAGACCTCTCTTTGCATGGGCACAGGTAACTGGCTTGTTCCAAGAAGTATGCGACAGAGCTTTTGAATTAACCAGTACTTTTAGAATTGTCAGGTTTTTAGCATGTTTAACCGTAATTGTGATAATGTTTGAATGTGCCTCCTTAAACCCAAGATGGCTGCCACGGATATAAATATGCTGAGGCATAGCTGACTTGTTGATGCCTATTTTTGTTAGTGGAGACTGACAAGAAGACATTCTTCTAAGTATCATCCCACCATCATTTTTCCATTGCGTAAAAATGGAGGGAAATTTTGCAAGATAGTATTATAATTAGATGTAGGGTACGTATTTTTTTTTCTTTTTTTGTGGGGTAGGAGTGGATGGGCGTTTCAGGCCCTCTGTGAGTTCGCTGGTTTTCTTTTATTATCCCCAGAGAGGACAAGTGGGCATGTGTTTGGCAGGTGAAAAGTGTGGATTCTATTTCAGAGAATTAAACAGGATCCACATGGTCATCCCATTCCTTTAAGAATCCTTTGCTTCATCAGCTGGGAATCCACCATGGTTCTATATACTCCTCTATGCGTTGGCACAGGTAACTGGCTTGTTCCAAGAAGTATGCCGCAGAGCTTTTCAATTAACCAGTACGTTGAAAATTATTTGCAGGTTTTCAGCATTTCACCCTAATTGTAATAACGTTTGTATGTGCCTCCTGAAACCCAAGATGGCTGCCACGGACATAACTATGCTGAGGTGTAGCCGACTTGGTGTTGCCTCTTTTTGTCAGCGGAGACTAACAAGTAGCCATTCTAAGTATAAGCCCACCGTCATTTTTCCATTGTTAAAAAATGCAGGGAAATTTTGCAAGTTAGCTTTATAATTAGTAGATGGAGGGCACGTTTTTTTTTTTTTTTTTCGTCGGGTCGGTGTCGATGGGGGGGTCAGGCCCTCTATAAATTTGCTGGTTTGTTTTTATTATCCCCAGAGAGGGGAAGTCGGCATTTGATGGCAGCTGAAAAGTGCGGATACTCTTTCAGAGAATTAAACAGCATTCGCATGGTCATCCCGTTACTTTAAGAATCCTGGAAGGGCGAGGTGGCTCACGCCTGTAATCCTAGCACTCTGGGAGGCCGAGGCGGGTGGATCGCTCGAGGTCAGGAGTTCGAGACCAGCCTGAGCAAGAGCGAGACCCCGTCTCTACTAAAAATAGAAAGACATTATATGGACAACTAAAAATCTATATAGAAAAAATTAGCCGGGCATAGTGGCGCATGCCTGTAGTCCCAGCTACTCGGGAGGCTGAGGCAGTAGGATCGTTTAAGCCGAGGAGTCTGAGGTTGCTGTGAACTAAGCTGACGCCACGGCACTCACTCTAGCCTGGGCAACAAATTGAGACTCTGTCTGAACAAAAAAAAAAAAAAAAAAAAAAAAAAAAAAAAAGAATCCTTTGCTTCATCAGCTGGGAATCCACCATGGTTCTATATACTCCTCTATGCGTGGGCACAGGTACCTGGCTTGTTCCAAGAAGTATGCCGCAGAGCTTTTCAATTAACCACTACGTTGAAAATTATTTGCAGGTTTTCAGCGTTTCACCATAATTGTGATAAGGTTTGTATGTGCCTGCTGAAACCCAAGATGGCTGCCACGGACATAACTATGCTGAGGCGTAGCTCACTTGGTGTTTCCTATTTTTGTCAATGGAGACTGACAAGAAGCCATTCTTTTAAGTATAATCCCACCATGATTTTTCCATTGTTTAAAAATGCAGGGAAATTGTGCAAGTTAGCATTATAATTAGTAACTGGAGGGTCCTTTTTTTTTTTTTGTGGTGTCGGTGTCGATGGGGGTGCAAGGCCCTCTAGATGTTCGCTGGTTTGTTTTTATTATCCCCAGAGAGGAGAAGTGGGCATGTTGTTGGCAGGTGAAAAGTGCAGATTCTGTTTCAAAGAATTAAACAGGATCCGCATGGTCATCCGCTTCCTTTAAGAATCCTTTGCTTCATCAGCTGGGAAACCACCATGGTTCTATATACTCCCGTATGGGTGGGCACAGGTGACTGGCTTGTTTCAAGAAGTATGCCACAGAGGTTTTCAAATAAAAAGTACATTGAAAATTATTTGCAGGTGTTCAGCGTTTCATCATAATTGCGACAACGTTTGTATGTGCCTTGAAACCCAAGATTGCTGCCACAGACATAACTATGCCGAGGCGTAGCTGACTTGGTTTTGCCGATATTTGTTAGTGGAGACTGACAAGAAGCCATTCTTCTAAGTATCATGCCGCCATCATTTTTCCGTTGGTTAAAAATGAAGGGAAATTTTGGAACTTAGCATTATAATTAATAGCTGGAGGGTACGGGTTTTTTTGTGTGTGTGGTCGATGTGGATGGGGGGGTCAGGCCCTCTGTCAGTTCGCCGGTTAGTTTTTATTATCCCCAGAGAGGAGACGTGGGCATGTGTTTGGCAGGTGAAAAGGGCGGATTCTGTTTCAGAGAATGAAACAGGATCCACATGCTCATCCCGTTCCTTTTGGAAACTTTTGCTTCATCAGCTGGGAATCCACCATGGTTCTATATACTCCTCTATGTGTGGGCACAGGTAACTGGCTTGTTCCAAGAAGTATGCCGCAGAGCTTTTCAATTAAGCAGTACGTTGAAAATTATTTGCAGGTTTTCAGCGTTTCACCATAATTTTGATAAAGTTTGTATGTGTCTCCTGAAACCCAATATGGCTGCCAAGGACATAAGTATGCTGAGGCGTAGCTGACTTCGTGTTGCCTATTTTTGTTAGTGGAGACTGACAAGAAGCCATTCTTCTAAGTATCATCCCACCACCATTTTTCCATTGTTTAAAAATGCAGGGAAATTTTTCAAGTTAACATTATAATTAGTAGCTGGAGGGTACTTTTTTTTTTTTGTGGGGTCAGTGTGGATGGGTTGGTCAGGCCATCTGTCAATTCACTGGTTTGTTTTTATTATCCCCAGAGAGGAGAAGTGGGCATGTGTTTGGCAGGTGAAAAGTGCGGATTCTGTTTCAGAGAATTAAACAGGATCCGCATGGTCATCTCATTCCTTTAAGAATCCTTTGCTTCATCAGCTGGGATACCACCATGTTTCTATATACTCCTCTATGCGTGGGCACAGGTACCTGGCTTGTTCCAAGAAGTATGCGGGAGAGTTTTCAAATTAACCAGTACGTTGAAAATTATTTGCAGGTTTTCAGCGTTTCACCATAATTTTGATAAGGTTTGTATGTGCCTCCTGAAACCCAAGAAGGCTGCGATGGACATAACGATGCTGAGGAGTAGCTGACTTGGTGTTGCCTATTTTTGTTAGTGGAGACAGACTAGAAGCCATTCTTCTAAGTATCATCAAACGACCATTTTTCCATTGTTTTAAAATGCAGGGAAATTTTGCAAGTTAGCATTAAAATTAGTAGCTGGAGGGTACGGTTTTTTTTTTTGTGTGTGTGTGGTCGCTGTGGATCGGCGGGTCATGCCCTCTGTCAGTTCGCTGGTTAGTTTTTATTATCCCCAGAGAGGAGAAGTGGGCATGTGTTTGGCAGGTGAAAAGGGCGGATTCTGTTTCAAAGAATTAAGGATGATCCCCATGGTCATCCCGTTCCTTTAATAATCCTGTACTTCATCAGCTGGAAATCCACCATGGTTCTATATACTCCTCTTTGCGTGGGAACAGGTAACTGGCTTGTTCCAAGAAGTATGCCGCAGAGCTTTTCAATTAACCAGTACGTTGAAAATTATTTGCAGGTGTTCAGCGTTTCACCGTAATGGTGATAACGTTTGTTTGTGCCTCCTGAAACCCAAGAAGGCTGCGACGGACATAACTATGCTGAGGAGTAGCTGACTTGGTGTTGCCTATTTTTGTTAGTGGAGACTGACAAGAAGCCATTCTTGTAAGTATCATCCCACCACCATTTTTCCATTGTTTTAAAATGCAGGGAAATTTTGCAAGTTAGCATTATAATTAGTAGCTGGAGACTACGGTGTTTTTTTTTTTTTTTTTTTCCTGTGGTGTCGGTGTGGATGTGTTGGTCAGGCCCCCTGTCAGTTCGCTGGATTGTTTTTATTATCCCCAGAGAGGAGAAGTGGGTATTAGTATGGCAGGTGAAAACTGCGGATCTGTTTCAGAGAATTAAACAGGATCCGCATGGTAATCCCGTTCCTTTAAGAATCCTTTGCTTCATGAGCTGGGAATCCACCATGGTTCTATATACTTCTCTATGCGTGGGCACAGGAAACTGGCTTGTTCCAAAAAGTATGCCTCAGAGCTTTTCAATTAACCAGTGTGTTGAAAATCCTTTGCAGGTTTTCAGCATTTCACCATAATTGTGATAACGTGTGTATCTGCCTACTGAAACCAAATATGGATGCTACGGACATAACTATGCCGAGCCGTAGCTGACTTGGTGTTGCCTATTTTTTTCAGTGGAGACTGACAAGAAGCCATTCTTCTAAGTATCATCCCACCACCATTTTTCCATTGTTTAATAATGCAGGGAAATTTTGCAAGTTAGCATTATAATTAGTAGCTGGAGGGTACGTTTTTTCTTTTTGTGTGTGGTCGATGTGGATGGGGGGGTCAGGCCCTCTGTCAGTTCGCTGGTTAGTTTTTATTATCCCTAGAGGGGAGAAGTGGGCATGTGTTTGGCAGGTGAAAAGGGCGGATTCTGTTTCAGAGAATTAACGATGATCCCCATGGTCATCCCGTTCCTTTAATAATCCTTTACTTCATCAGCTGGAAATCCACCATGGTTCTATATACTCCTCTTTGCGTGGGAACAGGTAACTGGCTTGTTCCAAGAAGTATGCTGCAGAGCTTTTCAATTAACCACTACGTCGAAAATTATTTGCAGCTGTTCAGCGTTTCACCATAATTTTGATTACGTTTGTTTGTGCCTCCTGAAACCCAAGAAGGCTGCGACGGACATAACTATGCTGAGGAGTAGCTGACTTGGTGTTGCTTCTTTTTGTTAGTAGAGACTGACAAGAAGCCATTCTTCTAAGTATCATCCCACCACCATTTTTCCATTGTTTTAAAATGCAGGGAAATTTTGAAAGTTAGCATTATAATTAGTAGCTGGAGGGTACGGTTTTTGTTTTTTTTTTGTGTGTGGTCGATGTGGATGGGGGGGTCAGGCCCTCTGTCAGTTCGTTGGTTAGTTTTTATTATCCCCAGAGAGGAGAAGTGGCCATGTGTTTGGCAGGTGAAAAGGGCGGATTCTGTTTCAGAGAATTAACGATGATCAGCATGCTCATCCCGTTCCTTTAATAATCCTTTACTTCATCAGCTGGAAATCCACCATGGTTCTATATACTCCTCTTTGCGTGGGAACAGGTAACTGGCTTGTTCCAAGAAGTATGCCGCAGGGCTTTTCAATTAACCAGTGCGTTGAAAATATTTGCAGGTGTTCAGCGTTTCACCATAATTGTGATAACGTTTGTTTGTGCCTCCTGAAACCCAAGAAGGCTGCGACGGACATAACTATGCTGAGGAGTAGCTGACTTGGTGTTGCCTATTTTTGTTAGTGGGGACAGACAAGAAGCCATTCTTCTAAGTATCATCCCACCACCATTTTTCCATTGTTTTAAAATGCAGGGAAATTTTGCAAGTTAGCATTATAATTAGTAGCTGGAGGGTACGGTTTTTTTTGTGTGTGTGGTCGATGTGGATGGGGGGGTCAGGCCCTCTGTCAGTTCGCTGGTTAGTTTTTATTATCCCCAGAGAGGAGAAGTGGCCATGTGTTTGGCAGGTGAAAAGGGCGGATTCTGTTTCAGAGAATTAAGGATGATCCCCATGGTCATCCCGTTCCTTTAATAATCCTTTACTTCATCAGCTGGAAATCCACCATGGTTCTATATACTCCTCTTTGCGTGGGAACAGGTAACTGGCTTGTTCCAAGAAGTATGCCGCAGAGCTTTTCAATCAACCACTACGTTGAAAATTATTTGCAGGTGTTCAGCGTTTCACCATAATTGTGATAACGTTTGTGCCTCCTGAAACCCAAGATGGCTGCCACGAACATAACTATGCTGAGGCGTAGCTGACTTGGTTTTGCCTATTTTTGTTAGTGGAGACTGGCAAGAATCCATTCTTCTAAGTATCATCCCACCATCATTTTTCCATTGTTTAAAAATGCAGGAAAATTTTGCAAGTTAGCATTATAATTAGTAGCTGGAGGCTATGGTGTTTTTTTTTTTTTCCTGTAGGGTCGGTGTGGATGTGTTGGTCAGGCCCTCTGTCAGTTCGCTGGTTTGTTTTTATTATCCCCAGAGAGGAGAGGTGGGTATTAGTATGGCAGGTGAAAACTGCGGATCTGTTTCAGAGAATTAAACAGGATCTGCATGGTAATCCCGTTCCTTTAAGAATCCTTTGCTTCATGAGCTGGGAATCCACCATGGTTCTATATACTTCTCTATGCGTGGGCACAGGAAACTGGCTTGTTCCAAGAAGTATGCCTCAGAGATTTTCAATTAACCACTACGTTGAAAATTATTTGCAGGTGTTCAGCGTTTCACCATAATTGTGATAACGTTTGTTTGTGCCTCCTGAAACCCAAGAAGGCTGCGACGGACATAACTATGCTGAGGAGTAGCTGACTTGGTGTTGCCTATTTTTGTTAGTGGGGACAGACAAGAAGCCATTCTTCTAAGTATCATCCCACCACCATTTTTCCATTGTTTTAAAATGCAGGGAAATTTTGAAAGTTAGCATTATAATTAGTACCTGGAGGGTACGGTTTTTTTTTGTGTTGGTCGATGTGGTTGGGGGGGTAAGGCACTCTGTCAGTTCGCTGGTTAGTTTTTATTATCCCCAGAGAGGAGAAGTGGGCATGTGTTTGGCAGGTGAAAAGGGTGGATTCCGTTTCAGAGAATAAACGATGATCCCCATGCTGATCCCGTTCCTTTAATAATCCTTTACGTCATCAGCTGGAAATCCACCATGGTTCTATATACTCCTCTTTGAGAGGGAACAGGGAACTGGTTGTTCCAAGAAGTATGCCGCAGAGCTTTTCAATTAACCACTACGTTGAAAATTATTTGCAGGTGTTCAGCGTTTCACCATAATTGTGATAACGTTTGTTTGTGCCTCCTGAAACCCAAGAAGGCTGCGACGGGCATAACTATGCTGAGGAGTAGCTGACTTGGTGTTGCCTATTTTTGTTAGTGGAGAATGACAAGAAGCCATTCTTCTAAGTATCATCCCACCACCATTTTTCCATTGTTTTAAAATGCAGGGAAATTTTGCAAGTTAGCATTATAATTAGTAGCTGGAGGTTACGGTTTTTTTTTGTGTGTGGTCGATGTGGATGGGGGGGTCAGGCCCTCTGTCAGTTCGCTGGTTAGTTTTTATTATCCCCAGAGAGGAGAAGTGGCCATGTGTTTGGCAGGGGAAAAGGGCGGATTCTGTTTCAGAGAATTAACGATGATCCCCATGGCCATCCCGTTCCTTTAATAATCATTTACTTCATCAGCTGGAAATACACCATGGTTCTATATACTCCTCTTTGCGTGGGAACAGGTAACTGGCTTGTTCCAAGGAGTATGCCGCAGAGCTTTTCAATTAACCAGTACGTTGAAAATTATTTTCAGGTGTTCAGCGTTTCACCCCAATTGTGATAACGTTTGTTTGTGCCTCCTGAAACCCAAGAAGGCTGCGACGGACATAACTATGCTGAGGAGTAGCTGACTTGGTGTTGCCTATTTTTGTTAGTGGATACTACAAGAAGCCATTCTTCTAAGTGTCATCCCACCACCATTTTTCCATTGTTTTAAAATGCAGGGAAATTTTGCAAGTTAGCATTATAATTAGCAGCTGGAGGGTCCGTTTTTTTTGAGTGTGTGTGTGGTCGATGTGGATGGGGGGGTCAGGCCCTCTGTCAGTTCGCTGGTTTGTTTTTATTATCCCCAGAGAGGAGAAGTGGGTATTAGTATGGCAGGTGAAAACTGCGCATCTGTTTCAGAGAATTAAACAGGATCCGCATGGTAATCCCGTTCCTTTAAGAATCCTTTGCTTCATGAGCTGGGAATCCACCATGGTTCTATTTACTTCTCTATGCGTGGGCACAGGAAACTGGCTTGTTCCAAGAAGTATGCCTCAGAGATTTCAATTAACCAGTATGTTGAAAATCCTTTGCAGGTTTTCAGCGTTTCACCATAATTGTGATAACGTGTGTATGTGCCTACTGAAACCAAATATGGCTGCTACGGACATAACTATGCTGAGGCGTAGCTGACTTGGTGTTGCCTATTTTTGTCAGTGGAGACTGACAAGAAGCCATTCTTCTAAGTATCATCCAACCATCATTTCTCCATTGCTTAAAAATGAAGGGAAATTTTGCAAATTGGCATTAAAATTAGTAGCTGGAGGGTACTTTTTTTTTTGTGGGGTCGGTCAGGATGGGTGTTCAGGCCCTCTGTCTGATCGCTGGTTAGTTTTTATTATCCCCAGAGAAGAGTAGAGGGCATGTGTTTGGCAGGTGAAAAGTGCGGATTCTGTTTCAGAGAATTAAACAGGGTCCGCATGGTCATCTCATTCCTTTAAGAATCCTTTGCTTCATCAGCTGGGATTCCACCATGTTTCTATATACTCTTCTATGCGTGGGCACAGGTACCTGGCTTGTTCCAAGAAGTATGCTGGAGAGTTTTCAAATTAACCAGTACGTTGAAAATTATTTGCAGGTTTTCGGCGTTTCACCATAATTTTGATAACGTTTGTATGTGCCTCCTGAAACCCAAGAAGGCTGCGACGGACATAACTATGCTGAGGATTAGCTGACTTGGTGTTGCCTATTTTTGTTAGTGGAGACTGACAAGAAGCCATTCTTCTAAGTATCATCCCACCACCATTTTTCCATTGTTTTAAAATGCAGGGAAATTTTGCAAGTTAGCATTATACTTAGTAGCTGGAGGGTACGGTTTTTTTTGTGTGTGTGTGGTCGATGTGGATGGGGGGGTCAGGCCCTCTGTCAGTTCGCTGGTTAGTTTTTATTATCCCCAGAGAGGAGAAGTGGGCATGTGTTTGGCAGGTGAAAAGGGCGGATTCTGTTTCAGAGAATTAACGATGATCCCCATGGCCATCCCGTTCCTTTAATAATCCTTTACTTCATCAGCTGGAAATCCACCATGGTTCTATATACTCCTCTTTGCGTGGGAACAGGTAACTGGCTTGTTCCAAGAAGTATGCCGCAGAGCTTTTCAATTAACCACTACGTTGAAAATTATTTGCAGGTGTTCAGCGTTTCACCATAATTGTGATAACGTTTGTTTGTGCCTCCTGAAACCCAAGATGGCTGCCACGAACATAACTATGCTGAGGCGTAGCTGACTTGGTTTTGCCTATTTTTGTTAGTGGAGACTGACAAGAATCCATTCTTCTAAGTATCATCTCACCATCATTTTTCCATTGTTTAAAAATGCAGGAAAATTTTGCAAGTTAGCATTATAATTAGTAGCTGGAGGCTACGGTGTTTTGTTTTGTTTTTTTTTCCTGTGGGGTCGGTGTGGATGTGCTGGTCAGGCCCTCTGTCAGTTCGCTGGTTTGTTTTTATTATCCCCAGACAGGAGAAGTGGGTATTAGTATGGCAGGTGAAAACTGCGGATCTGTTTCAGAGAATTAAACAGGATCCGCATGGTAATCCCGTTCCTTTAAGAATCCTTTCCTTCATGAGCTGGGAATCCACCATGGTTCTATATACTTCTCTATGCGTGGGCACAGGAAACTGGCTTGTTCCAGGAAGTATGCCTCAGAGCTTTTCAAGTAACCAGTATGTTGAAAATCCTTTGCAGGTTTTCAGCGTTTCACCATAATTGTGATAACGTGTGTATGTGCCTACTGAAACCAAATATGGCTGCTACGAATATAACTATGCTGAGGCGTAGCTGACTTGGTGTTGCCTATTTTTGTCAGTGGAGACTGACAAGAAGCCATTCTTCTAAGTATCATCCCACCATCATTTCTCCATTGTTTAAAAATGCAGGGAAATTTTGCAAATTGGCATTAAAATTTGTAGCTGGAGGGTACTTTTTTTTGTGTGGGGTCGGTCAGGATGGGTGTTCAGGCCCTCTGTCAGATCGCTGGTTGGTTTTTATTATCCCCAGAGAAGAGTTGGGCATGTGTTTGGCAGGTGAAATGTGCGAATTGTGTTTCAGAAAATTAAACAGGATCCGCATGGTCATCTCATTCCTTTAAGAATCCTTTGCTTCATCAGCTGGGATTCCACCATGTTTCTATATACTCCTCTATGCGTGGGCACAGGTACCTGGCTGGTTCCAAGAAGTATGCTGGAGAGTTTTCAAATTAACCAGTACGTTGAAAATTATTTGCAGGTTTTCAGCGTTTCACCATAATTTTGATAACGTTTGTATGTGCCTCCTGAAACCGAAGAAGGCTGCGACGGACATAACTATGCTGAGGAGTAGCTGACTTCGTGTTGCCTATTTTTGTTAGTGGAGACTGACAAGAAGCCATTCTTCTAAGTATCATCCCACCACCATTTTTCCATTGTTTTAAAATGCAGGGAAATTTTGCAAGTTAGAATTATAATTAGTAGCTGGAGGGTACGGTTTTTTTGTGTGTGTGTGTGTGTGGTCGATGTGGAAGGGGGGGTCAGGCCCTCTGTCAGTTCGCTGGTTAGTTTTTATTATCCCCAGAGAGGTGAAGTGGGCATGTGTTTGGCAGGGGAAATAGGCGGATTCTGTTTCAGAGAATTAACGATGATCCCCATGGTCATCCCGTTCCTTTAATAATCCTTTACTTCATCAGCTGGAAATCCACCATGGTTCTATATACTCCTCTTTGCGTGGGAACAGGTAACTGGCTTGTTCCAAGAAGTATGCCGCAGAGCTTTTCAGTTAACCACTACGTTGAAAATTATTTGCAGGTGTTCAGCGTTTCACCATAATTGTGATAACGTTTGTTTGTGCCTCCTGAAACACAAGAAGGCTACGACGGACATAACTATGCTGAGGATTAGCTGACTTGGTGTTGCCTATTTTTGTTAGAGGAGACTGACAAGAAGCCATACTTCTAAGTATCATACCACCATCATTTCTCCATTGTTTAAAAATGCAGGGAAATTTTGCAAATTGGCATTATAATTAGTAGCTGGAGGGTACTTTTTTTTTTTGTGGGGTCGGTCAGGATGGGTGTTCAGGCCCTCTGTCAGATCACTGGTTTGTTTTTATTATCCCCAGAGAAGAGTAGTGGGCATGTGTTTGGCAGGTGAAAAGTGCGGATTCTGTTTCAGAGAATTAAACAGGATCCGCATGGTCATCTCATTCCTTTAAGAATCCTTTCTTTCATCAGCTGGGATTCCACCATGTTTCTATATACTCCTCTATGCGTGGGCACAGGTACCTGGCTGGTTCCAAGAAGTATGCTGGAGAGTTTTCAAATTAACCAGTACGTTGAAAATTATTTGCAGGTTTTCAGTGTTTCACCATAATTTTGATAACGTTTCTATGTGCCTCCTGAAACCGAAGAAGGCTGCGACGGACATAACTATGCTGAGGAGTAGCTGACTTGGTTTTGCCTATTTTTGTTATTGGAGACTGACAAGAATCCATTCTTCTAAGTATCATCTCACCATCATTTTTCCATTGCTTAAAAATGCAGGAAAATTTTGCAAGTTAGCATTATAATTAGTAGCTGGATGCTACGGTGTTTTGTTTTTTTTTTTCCTGTGGGGTCGGTGTGGATGTGTTGGTCAGGCCCTCTGTCAGTTCGCTGGTTTGTTTTTATTATCCCCAGAGAGGAGAAGTGGGTATTAGTATGGCAGGTGAAAACTGCAGATCTGTTTCAGAGAATTAAACAGGATCCGCATGGTAATCCCGTTCCCTTAAGAATTCTTTGCTTCATGAGCTGGAAATCCACCATGGTTCTATATACTTCTCTTTGCGTGGGCACAGGAAACTGGCTTGTTCCAAGAAGTATGCCTCAGAGCTTTTCAATTAACCAGTAGGTTGAAAATCCTTTGCAGGTCTTCAGCGTTTCACCATAATTGTGATAACGTGTGTGTGTGCCTACTGAAACCAAATATGGCTGCTACGGACATAACTATGCCGAGGCGTAGCTGACTTGGTGTTGTCTATTTTTGCCAGTGGAGACTGACAAGAAGCCATTCTTCTAAGTATCATCCCACCATCATTTCTCCATTGTTTAAAAATGCAGGGAAATTTTGCAAATTGGCATTATAATTAGTAGCTGGAGGGTACTTTTTTTTTTGTGGGGTCGGTCAGGATGTGTGTTCAGGCCCTCTGTCAGTTCGCTTGTTAGTTTTTATTATCCCCAGAGAGGAGAAGTGAGCATGTGTTTGGCAGGTGAAAAGGGGGGATTCTGTTTCAGAGAATTAACGATGATCCCCATGGTCATCCCGTTCCTTTAATAATCCTTTACTTCATCAGCTGGAAATCCACCATGGTTCTATATACTCCTCTTTGCGTGGGAACAGGTAACTGGCTTGTTCCAAGAAGTATGCCGCAGAGCTTTTCAATTAACCACTACGTTGAAAATTATTTGCAGGTGTTCAGCGTTTCACCATAATTGTGATAAGGTTTGTATGTGCCTCCTGAAACCCAAGAAGGCTGCGACGGACATAACTATGCTGAGGAGTAGCTGACTTGGTGTTGCCTATTTTTGTTAGTGGAGACAGACATGAAGCCATTCTTCTAAGTATCATCCCACCACCATTTTTCCATTGTTTTAAAATGCAGGGAAATTTTGCAAGTTAGCATTATAATTAGTAGCTGGAGGGTACGGTTTTTTTTTTCGTGTGGTCGATGTGGATGGGGGGGTCAGGCCTTCTTTCAGTTCGCTGGTTAGTTTTTATTATCCCCAGAGAGGAGAAGTGGGCATGTGTTTGGCAGGGGAAAAGGGCGGATTCTGTTTCAGAGAATTAACGATGATCCCCATGGTCATCCCGTTCCTTTAATAGTCCTCTACTTCATCAGCTGGAAATCCACCATGGTTCTATATACTCCTCTTTGCGTGGGAACAGGTAACTGGCTTGTTCCAAGAAGTATGCCGCAGAGCTTTTCAATTAACCACTATGTTGAAAATTATTTGCAGGTGTTCAGCCTTTCACCATAATTGTGATAACGTTTGTTTGTGCCTCCTGAAACCCAAGAAGGCTGCGACGGACATAACTATGCTGAGGCGTAGCTGACTTGGTTTTGCCTATTTTTGTTAGTGGAGACTGACAAGAAGCCCTTCTTCTAAGTATCATCCCACCACCATTTTTCCATTGTTTTAAAAGGCAGGGAAATTTTGCAAATTGGCATTATAATTAGTAGCTGGAGGCTACGGTGTTTTTTTTTTTTTTCCTGTGGTGTCGGTGTGGATGTGTTGGTCAGGCCCTCTCTCAGATCGCTGGTTTGTTTTTATTATCCCCAGAGAAGAGTAGTGGGCATGTGTTTGGCAGGTGAAAAGTGCGGATTCTGTTTCAGAGAATTAAACAGGATCTGCATGGTCATCTCATTCCTTTAAGAATCCTTGCTTCATCAGCTGGGATTCCACCATGTTTCTGTATACTCCTCTATGCGTAGGCACAGGTACCTGGCTTGTTCCAAGAAGTATGCTGGAGAGTTTTCAAATTAACCACTACGTTGAAAATTATTTGCAGGTGTTCAGCGTTTCACCATAATTGTGATAACGTTTGTTTGTGGCTCCTGAAACCCAAGAAGGCTGCGACGGACATAACTATGCTGAGGAGTAGCTGACTTGGTGTTGCCTATTTTTGTTAGTGGAGACAGACAAGAAGCCATTATTCTAAGTATCATCCCACCACCATTTTTCCATTGTTTTAAAATGCAGGGAAATTTTGCAAGTTAGCATTATAATTAGTAGCTGGAGGGTACGTGTTTTTTTTTGTGTGTGGTCGATGTGGATGGGGGGGTCAGGCCCTCTGTCAGTTCGCTGGTTAGTTTTTATTATCCCCAGAGAGGAGAAGTGGGCATGAGTTTGGCAGGTCAAAATGGCGGATTCTGTTTCAGAGAATTAACGATGATCCCCATGGTCATCCCGTTCCTTTAATAACCCTTTACTTCATCAGCTGGAAATCCACCATGGTTCTATATACTCCTCTTTGCGTGGGAACAGGTAACTGGCTTGTTGCAAGAAGTATGCCGCAGAGCTTTTCAATTAACCACTACGTTGAAAATTATTTGCAGGTGTTCAGTGTTTCACCATAATTGTGATAACATTTGTTTGTGCCTCCTGAAACCCAAGAAGGCTGCGACGGACATAACTATGCTGAGGATTAGCTGACTTGGTGTTGCCTATTTTTGTTAGAGGAGACTGACAAGAAGCCATACTTCTAAGTATCATACCACCATCATTTCTCCATTGTTTAAAAATGCAGGGAAATTTTGCAAATTGGCATTATAATTAGTAGCTGGAGGGTACTTTTTTTTTTGTGGGGTCGGTCAGGATGGGTGTTCAGGCCCTCTGTCAGATCACTGGTTTGTTTTTATTATCCCCAGAGAAGAGTAGTGGGCATGTGTTTGGCAGGTGAAAAGTGCGGATTCTGTTTCAGAGAATTAAACAGGATCCGCATGGTCATCTCATTCCTTTAAGAATCCTTTCTTTCATCAGCTGGGATTCCACCATGTTTCTATATACTCCTCTATGCGTGGGCACAGGTACCTGGCTGGTTCCAAGAAGTATGCTGGAGAGTTTTCAAATTAACCAGTACGTTGAAAATTATTTGCAGGTTTTCAGTGTTTCACCATAATTTTGATAACGTTTCTATGTGCCTCCTGAAACCGAAGAAGGCTGCGACGGACATAACTATGCTGAGGAGTAGCTGACTTGGTTTTGCCTATTTTTGTTATTGGAGACTGACAAGAATCCATTCTTCTAAGTATCATCTCACCATCATTTTTCCATTGCTTAAAAATGCAGGAAAATTTTGCAAGTTAGCATTATAATTAGTAGCTGGAAGCTACGGTGTTTTTTTTTTTTTTTCCTGTGGGGTCGGTGTGGATGTGTTGGTCAGGCCCTCTGTCAGTTCGCTGGTTTGTTTTTATTATCCCCAGAGAGGAGAAGTGGGTATTAGTATGGCAGGTGAAAACTGCAGATCTGTTTCAGAGAATTAAACAGGATCCGCATGGTAATCCCGTTCCCTTAAGAATTCTTTGCTTCATGAGCTGGGAATCCACCATGGTTCTATTTACTTCTCTTTGCGTGGGCACAGGAAACTGGCTTGTTCCAAGAAGTATGCCTCAGAGCTTTTCAATTAACCAGTAGGTTGAAAATCCTTTGCAGGTCTTCAGCGTTTCACCATAATTGTGATAACGTGTGTGTGTGCCTACTGAAACCAAATATGGCTGCTACGGACATAACTATGCCGAGGCGTAGCTGACTTGGTGTTGTCTATTTTTGCCAGTGGAGACTGACAAGAAGCCATTCTTCTAAGTATCATCCCACCATCATTTCTCCATTGTTTAAAAATGCAGGGAAATTTTGCAAATTGGCATTATAATTAGTAGCTGGAGGGTACTTTTTTTTTGTGGGGTCGGTCAGGATGTGTGTTCAGGCCCTCTGTCAGTTCGCTTGTTAGTTTTTATTATCCCCCGAGAGGAGAAGTGAGCATGTGTTTGGCAGGTGAAAAGGGCGGATTCTGTTTCAGAGAATTAACGATGATCCCCATGGTCATCCCGTTCCTTTAATAATCCTTTACTTCATCAGCTGGAAATCCACCATGGTTCTATATACTCCTCTTTGCGTGGGAACAGGTAACTGGCTTGTTCCAAGAAGTATGCCGCAGAGCTTTTCAATTAACCACTACGTTGAAAATTATTTGCAGGTGTTCAGCGTTTCACCATAATTGTGATAAGGTTTGTATGTGCCTCCTGAAACCCAAGAAGGCTGCGACGGACATAACTATGCTGAGGAGTAGCTGACTTGGTGTTGCCTATTTTTGTTAGTGGAGACAGACATGAAGCCATTCTTCTAAGTATCATCCCACCACCATTTTTCCATTGTTTTAAAATGCAGGGAAATTTTGCAAGTTAGCATTATAATTAGTAGCTGGAGGGTACGGTTTTTTTTTTGTGTGTGGTCGATGTGGATGGGGGGTTCAGGCCTTCTGTCAGTTCGCTGGTTAGTTTTTATTATCCCCAGAGAGGAGAAGTGGGCATGTGTTTGGCAGGGGAAAAGGGCGGATTCTGTTTCAGAGAATTAACGATGATCCCCATGGTCATCCCGTTCCTTTAATAGTCCTTTACTTCATCAGCTGGAAATCCACCATGGTTCTATATACTCCTCTTTGCGTGGGAACAGGTAACTGGCTTGTTCCAAGAAGTATGCCGCAGAGCTTTTCAATTAACCACTACGTTGAAAATTATTTGCAGGTGTTCAGCCTTTCACCATAATTGTGATAACGTTTGTTTGTGCCTCCTGAAACCCAAGAAGGCTGCGACGGACATAACTATGCTGAGGCGTAGCTGACTTGGTTTTGCCTATTTTTGTTAGTGGAGACTGACAAGAAGCCCTTCTTCTAAGTATCATCCCACCACCATTTTTCCATTGTTTTAAAAGGCAGGGAAATTTTGCAAATTGGCATTATAATTAGTAGCTGGAGGCTACGGTGTTTTTTTTTTTCCTGTGTTGTCGGTGTGGATGTGTTGGTCAGGCCCTCTGTCAGTTCGCTGGTTTGTTTTTATTATCCCCAGAGAGGAGAAGTGGGTATTAGTATGGCAGGTGAAAACTGCGGATCTGTTTCAGAGAATTAAACAGGATCCGCATGGTAATCCCGTTCCTTTAAGAATCCTTTGCTTCATGAGCTGGGAATCCACCATGGTTCTATATACTTCTCTATGTGTGGGCACAGGAAACTGGCTTGTTCCAAGAAGTATGCCTCAGAGCTTTTCAATTAACCAGTATGTTGAAAATCCTTTGCAGGTTTTCAGCGTTTCACCATAATTGTGATAACGTGTGTATGTGCCTACTGAAACCAAATATGGCTACTACGGACATAACTATGCCGAGGCGTAGCTGACTTGGTGTTGCCTATTTTTGTCAGTGGAGACTGACAAGTAGCCATTCATCTAAGTATCATCCCACCATCATTTTTCCATTCTTTAAAAATGCAGGGAAATTTTGCAAATTGGCATTATAATTAGTAGCTGGAGGGTACTTTTTTTTTTGTGGGGTCGGTCAGGATGGGTGTTCAGGCCCTCTGTCAGATCGCTGGTTTGTTTTTATTATCCCCAGAGAAGAGTAGAGGGCATGTGTTTGGCAGGTGAAAAGTGCGGATTCTGTTTCAGAGAATTAAACAGGATCCGCATGGTCATCCCATTCCTTTAAGAATCCTTGCTTCATCAGCTGGGATTCCACCATGTTTCTGTATACTCCTCTATGCGTGGGCACAGGTACCTGGCTTGTTCCAAGAAGTATGCTGGAGAGTTTTCAAATTAACCACTACGTTGAAAATTATTTGCAGGTGTTCAGCGTTTCACCATAATTGTGATAACGTTTGTTTGTGGCTCCTGAAACCCAAGAAGGCTGCGACGGACATAACTATGCTGAGGAGTAGCTGACTTGGTGTTGCCTATTTTTGTTAGTGGAGACAGACAAGAAGCCATTCTTCTAAGTATCATCCCACCACCATTTTTCCATTGTTTTAAAATGCAGGGAAATTTTGCAAGTTAGCATTATAATTAGTAGCTGGAGGGTACGTTTTTTTGTGTGTGTGTGGTTGATGTGGATGGGGGGGTCAGGCCCTCTGTCAGTTCGCTGGTTAGTTTTTATTATCCCCAGAGAGGAGAAGTGGGCATGAGTTTGGCAGGTGAAAATGGCGGATTCTGTTTCAGAGAATTAACGATGATCCCCATGGTCATCCCGTTCCTTTAATAACCCTTTACTTCATCAGCTGGAAATCCACCATGGTTCTATATACTCCTCTTTGCGTGGGCACAGGTACCTGGCTTGTTCCAAGAAGTATGCTGGAGAGTTTTCAAATTAACCAGTACGTTGAAAATTATTTGCAGGTTTTCAGCGTTTCAACATAATTTTGATATCGTTTGTATGTGCCTCCTAAAACCGAAGAAGGCTGCGACGGACATAACTATGCTGAGGAGTAGCTGACTTGGTGTTGCCTATTTTTGTTAGTGGAGACTGACAAGAAGCCATTCTTCTAAGTATCATCCCACCACCATTTTTCCATTGTTTTAAAATGCAGGGAAATTTTGCAAGTTAGCATTATAATTAGTAGCTGGAGGGTACGGTTTTTTTTTGTGTGTGGTCGATGTAGATGGTGGGGTCAGGCCCTCTGTCAGTTCGCTGTTTAGTTTTTATTATACCCAGAGAGGAGAAGTGGGCATGTGTTTGGCAGGTGAAAAGTTCGGATTCTGTTTCAGAGAATGAAACAGGATCCGCATGGTAATCCCGTTCCTTTAGGAAACTTTTGCTTCATAAGCTGGAAATCCACCATGGTTCTATATACTGCTCTATGTCTGGGCACAGGTAACTGGCTTGTTCCAAAAAGTATGCCGCAGAGCTTTTCAATTAAGCAGTACGTTGAAAATTATTTGCAGGTTTTCAGCGTTTCACCATAATTCTTATAACGTTTGTATGTGTCTCCTGAAACCCAATATGGCTGCCACGGACATAAGTATGCTGAGGCGTAGCTGACTTCGTGTTGCCTATTTTTGTTAGTGGAGACTGACAAGAAGCCATTCTTCTAAGTATCATCCCACCATCATTTTTCCATTGTTTAAAAATGAAGGGAAATTTTGAAAGTTATCATTTTAATTAGTAGCTGGAGGGTACTTTTTTTTTTTTTTTTTGTGAGGTCAGTGTGGATCGGTTGGTCAGCCATCTGTCATATCACTGGTTTGTTTTTATTATCACCAGAGAGGAGAAGTGGGCATGTGTTTCGCAGGTGAAAAGTGCGGATTCTGTTTCAGAGAATTAAACAGGATCCCCATGGTCATCTTATTCCTTTAAGAATCCTTTGCTTCATCAGCTGGGATTCCACCATGTTTCTATATACTCCTCTATGCGTGGGCACAGGTACCTGCCTTGTTCCAAGAAGTATGCTGGAGAGTTTTCAAATTAACCAGTACGTTGAAAATTATTTGCAGGTTTTCAGCGTTTCACCATAATTTTGATAACGTTTGTATGTGCCTCCTGAAACCCAAGAAGGCTGCGACGGACATAACTATGCTGAGGAGTAGCTGACTTGGTGTTGCCTATTTTTGTTAGTGGAGACAGACAAGAAGCCATTCTTCTAAGTATCATCCCACCACCATTTTTCCATTGTTTTAAAAGGCAGGGAAATTTTGCAAGTTAGCATTATAATTAGTAGCTAGAGGGTACTTTTTTTTTGTGTGTGTGGTCGATGTGGATGGGGGGGTCAGGCCCTCTGTCAGTTCGCTGGTTAGTTTTTATTGTCCCCAGAGAGGAGAAGTGGGCATGTGTTTGGCAGGTGAAAAGGGCGGATTCTGTTTCAGAGAATTAACGATGATCCCCATGGTCATCCCGTTCCTTTAATAATCATTACTTCATCAGCTGGAAATCCACCATGGTTCTATGTACTCCTCTTTGCGTGGGAACAGGTAAGTGGCTTGTTCCAAGAAGTATGCCGCAGAGCTTTTCAATTAACCACTACGTTGAAAATTATTTGCAGGTGTTCAGCGTTTCACCATAATTTTGATAACGTTTGTATGTGCCTCCTGAAACCGAAGAAGGCTGCGACGGACATAACTATGCTGAGGAGTAGCTGACTTGGTTTTGCCTATTTTAGTTATTGGAGACTGACAAGAATCCATTCTTCTAAGTATCATCTACCATCATTTTTCCATTGCTTAAAAATGCAGGAAAATTTTGCAAGTTAGCATTATAATTAGTAGCTGGATGCTACGGTGTTTTGTTTTTTTTTCCTGTGGGGTCGGTGTGGATGTGTTGGTCAGGACCTCTTTCAGTTCGCTGGTTTGTTTTCATTATCCCCAGAGAGGAGAAGTGTGTATTAGTATGGCAGGTGAAAAGGGCAGATTCTGTTTCAGAGAATTAACGATGATCCCCATGGTAATCCCGTACCTTTAATAATCCTTTACTTCATCAGCTGGAAATCCACCATGGTTCTATATACTCCTCTTTGCGTGGGAACAGGTAACTGGCTTGTTCCAAGAAGTATGCCGCAGAGCTTTTCAATTAACCACTACGTTGAAAATTATTTGCAGGTGTTCAGCGTTTCACCATAATTGTGATAACGTTTGTTTGTGCCTCCTGAAACCCAAGAAGGCTGCGACGGGCATAACTATGCTGAGGAGTAGCTGACTTGGTGTTGCCTATTTTTGTTAGTGGAGAATGACAAGAAGCCATTCTTCTAAGTATCATCCCACCACCATTTTTCCATTGTTTTAAAATGCAGGGAAATTTTGCAAGTTAGCATTATAATTAGTAGCTGGAGGTTACGGTTTTTTTTTGTGTGTGGTCGATGTGGATGGGGGGGTCAGGCCCTCTGTCAGTTCGCTGGTTAGTTTTTATTATCCCCAGAGAGGAGAAGTGGCCATGTGTTTGGCAGGGGAAAAGGGCGGATTCTGTTTCAGAGAATTAACGATGATCCCCATGGCCATCCCGTTCCTTTAATAATCATTTACTTCATCAGCTGGAAATACACCATGGTTCTATATACTCCTCTTTGCGTGGGAACAGGTAACTGGCTTGTTCCAAGGAGTATGCCGCAGAGCTTTTCAATTAACCAGTACGTTGAAAATTATTTTCAGATGTTCAGCGTTTCACCCCAATTGTGATAACGTTTGTTTGTGCCTCCTGAAACCCAAGAAGGCTGCGACGGACATAACTATGCTGAGGAGTAGCTGACTTGGTGTTGCCTATTTTTGTTAGTGGATACTACAAGAAGCCATTCTTGTAAGTGTCATCCCACCACCATTTTTCCATTGTTTTAAAATGCAGGGAAATTTTGCAAGTTAGCATTATAATTAGCAGCTGGAGGGTCCGTTTTTTTTGAGTGTGTGTGTGGTCGATGTGGATGGGGGGGTCAGGCCCTCTGTCAGTTCGCAGGTTTGTTTTTATTATCCCCAGAGAGGAGAAGTGGGTATTAGTATGGCAGGTGAAAACTGCGCATCTGTTTCAGAGAATTAAACAGGATCCGCATGGTAATCCCGTTCCTTTAAGAATCCTTTGCTTCATGAGCTGGGAATCCACCATGGTTCTATTTACTTCTCTATGCGTGGGCACAGGAAACTGGCTTGTTCCAAGAAGTATGCCTCAGAGATTTCAATTAACCAGTATGTTGAAAATCCTTTGCAGGTTTTCAGCGTTTCACCATAATTGTGATAACGTGTGTATGTGCCTACTGAAACCAAATATGGCTGCTACGGACATAACTATGCTGAGGCGTAGCTGACTTGGTGTTGCCTATTTTTGTCAGTGGAGACTGACAAGAAGCCATTCTTCTAAGTATCATCCAACCATCATTTCTCCATTGCTTAAAAATGAAGGGAAATTTTGCAAATTGGCATTAAAATTAGTAGCTGGAGGGTACTTTTTTTTTTGTGGGGTCGGTCAGGATGGGTGTTCAGGCCCTCTGTCTGATCGCTGGTTAGTTTTTATTATCCCCAGAGAAGAGTAGAGGGCATGTGTTTGGCAGGTGAAAAGTGCGGATTCTGTTTCAGAGAATTAAACAGGGTCCGCATGGTCATCTCATTCCTTTAAGAATCCTTTGCTTCATCAGCTGGGATTCCACCATGTTTCTATATACTCTTCTATGCGTGGGCACAGGTACCTGGCTTGTTCCAAGAAGTATGCTGGAGAGTTTTCAAATTAACCAGTACGTTGAAAATTATTTGCAGGTTTTCGGCGTTTCACCATAATTTTGATAACGTTTGTATGTGCCTCCTGAAACCCAAGAAGGCTGCGACGGACATAACTATGCTGAGGATTAGCTGACTTGGTGTTGCCTATTTTTGTTAGTGGAGACTGACAAGAAGCCATTCTTCTAAGTATCATCCCACCACCATTTTTCCATTGTTTTAAAATGCAGGGAAATTTTGCAAGTTAGCATTATACTTAGTAGCTGGAGGGTACGGTTTTTTTTGTGTGTGTGTGGTCGATGTGGATGGGGGGGTCAGGCCCTCTGTCAGTTCGCTGGTTAGTTTTTATTATCCCCAGAGAGGAGAAGTGGGCATGTGTTTGGCAGGTGAAAAGGGCGGATTCTGTTTCAGAGAATTAACGATGATCCCCATGGCCATCCCGTTCCTTTAATAATCCTTTACTTCATCAGCTGGAAATCCACCATGGTTCTATATACTCCTCTTTGCGTGGGAACAGGTAACTGGCTTGTTCCAAGAAGTATGCCGCAGAGCTTTTCAATTAACCACTACGTTGAAAGTTATTTGCAGGTGTTCAGCGTTTCACCATAATTGTGATAACGTTTGTTTGTGCCTCCTGAAACCCAAGATGGCTGCCACGAACATAACTATGCTGAGGCGTAGCTGACTTGGTTTTGCCTATTTTTGTTAGTGGAGACTGACAAGAATCCATTCTTCTAAGTATCATCTCACCATCATTTTTCCATTGTTTAAAAATGCAGGAAAATTTTGCAAGTTAGCATTATAATTAGTAGCTGGAGGCTACGGTGTTTTGTTTTGTTTTTTTTTCCTGTGGGGTCGGTGTGGATGTGCTGGTCAGGCCCTCTGTCAGTTCGCTGGTTTGTTTTTATTATCCCCAGACAGGAGAAGTGGGTATTAGTATGGCAGGTGAAAACTGCGGATCTGTTTCAGAGAATTAAACAGGATCCGCATGGTAATCCCGTTCCTTTAAGAATCCTTTCCTTCATGAGCTGGGAATCCACCATGGTTCTATATACTTCTCTATGCGTGGGCACAGGAAACTGGCTTGTTCCTGGAAGTATGCCTCAGAGCTTTTCAAGTAACCAGTATGTTGAAAATCCTTTGCAGGTTTTCAGCGTTTCACCATAATTGTGATAACGTGTGTATGTGCCTACTGAAACCAAATATGGCTGCTACGAATATAACTATGCTGAGGCGTAGCTGACTTGGTGTTGCCTATTTTTGTCAGTGGAGACTGACAAGAAGCCATTCTTCTAAGTATCATCCCACCATCATTTCTCCATTGTTTAAAAATGCAGGGAAATTTTGCAAATTGGCATTAAAATTTGTAGCTGGAGGGTACTTTTTTTTGTGTGGGGTCGGTCAGGATGGGTGTTCAGGCCCTCTGTCAGATCGCTGGTTGGTTTTTATTATCCCCAGAGAAGAGTTGGGCATGTGTTTGGCAGGTGAAATGTGCGAATTGTGTTTCAGAAAATTAAACAGGATCCGCATGGTCATCTCATTCCTTTAAGAATCCTTTGCTTCATCAGCTGGGATTCCACCATGTTTCTATATACTCCTCTATGCGTGGGCACAGGTACCTGGCTGGTTCCAAGAAGTATGCTGGAGAGTTTTCAAATTAACCAGTACGTTGAAAATTATTTGCAGGTTTTCAGCGTTTCACCATAATTTTGATAACGTTTGTATGTGCCTCCTGAAACCGAAGAAGGCTGCGACGGACATAACTATGCTGAGGAGTAGCTGACTTCGTGTTGCCTATTTTTGTTAGTGGAGACTGACAAGAAGCCATTCTTCTAAGTATCATCCCACCACCATTTTTCCATTGTTTTAAAATGCAGGGAAATTTTGCAAGTTAGAATTATAATTAGTAGCTGGAGGGTACGGTTTTTTTTTTTGTGTGTGTGTGTGGTCGATGTGGAAGGGGGGGTCAGGCCCTCTGTCAGTTCGCTGGTTAGTTTTTATTATCCCCAGAGAGGTGAAGTGGGCATGTGTTTGGCAGGGGAAATAGGCGGATTCTGTTTCAGAGAATTAACGATGATCCCCATGGTCATCCCGTTCCTTTAATAATCCTTTACTTCATCAGCTGGAAATCCACCATGGTTCTATATACTCCTCTTTGCGTGGGAACAGGTAACTGGCTTGTTCCAAGAAGTATGCCGCAGAGCTTTTCAGTTAACCACTACGTTGAAAATTATTTGCAGGTGTTCAGCGTTTCACCATAATTGTGATAACGTTTGTTTGTGCCTCCTGAAACACAAGAAGGCTACGACGGACATAACTATGCTGAGGATTAGCTGACTTGGTGTTGCCTATTTTTGTTAGAGGAGACTGACAAGAAGCCATACTTCTAAGTATCATACCACCATCATTTCTCCATTGTTTAAAAATGCAGGGAAATTTTGCAAATTGGCATTATAATTAGTAGCTGGAGGGTACTTTTTTTTTTTGTGGGGTCGGTCAGGATGGGTGTTCAGGCCCTCTGTCAGATCACTGGTTTGTTTTTATTATCCCCAGAGAAGAGTAGTGGGCATGTGTTTGGCAGGTGAAAAGTGCGGATTCTGTTTCAGAGAATTAAACAGGATCCGCATGGTCATCTCATTCCTTTAAGAATCCTTTCTTTCATCAGCTGTGATTCCACCATGTTTCTATATACTCCTCTATGCGTGGGCACAGGTACCTGGCTGGTTCCAAGAAGTATGCTGGAGAGTTTTCAAATTAACCAGTACGTTGAAAATTATTTGCAGGTTTTCAGTGTTTCACCATAATTTTGATAACGTTTCTATGTGCCTCCTGAAACCGAAGAAGGCTGCGACGGACATAACTATGCTGAGGAGTAGCTGACTTGGTTTTGCCTATTTTTGTTATTGGAGACTGACAAGAATCCATTCTTCTAAGTATCATCTCACCATCATTTTTCCATTGCTTAAAAATGCAGGAAAATTTTGCAAGTTAGCATTATAATTAGTAGCTGGATGCTACGGTGTTTTGTTTTTTTTTTTCCTGTGGGGTCGGTGTGGATGTGTTGGTCAGGCCCTCTGTCAGTTCGCTGGTTTGTTTTTATTATCCCCAGAGAGGAGAAGTGGGTATTAGTATGGCAGGTGAAAACTGCAGATCTCTTTCAGAGAATTAAACAGGATCCGCATGGTAATCCCGTTCCCTTAAGAATTCTTTGCTTCATGAGCTGGAAATCCACCATGGTTCTATATACTTCTCTTTGCGTGGGCACAGGAAACTGGCTTGTTCCAAGAAGTATGCCTCAGAGCTTTTCAATTAACCAGTAGGTTGAAAATCCTTTGCAGGTCTTCAGCGTTTCACCATAATTGTGATAACGTGTGTGTGTGCCTACTGAAACCAAATATGGCTGCTACGGACATAACTATGCCGAGGCGTAGCTGACTTGGTGTTGTCTATTTTTGCCAGTGGAGACTGACAAGAAGCCATTCTTCTAAGTATCATCCCACCATCATTTCTCCATTGTTTAAAAATGCAGGGAAATTTTGCAAATTGGCATTATAATTAGTAGCTGGAGGGTACTTTTTTTTTTGTGGGGTCGGTCAGGATGTGTGTTCAGGCCCTCTGTCAGTTCGCTTGTTAGTTTTTATTATCCCCCGAGAGGAGAAGTGAGCATGTGTTTGGCAGGTGAAAAGGGGGGATTCTGTTTCAGAGAATTAACGATGATCCCCATGGTCATCCCGTTCCTTTAATAATCCTTTACTTCATCAGCTGGAAATCCACCATGGTTCTATATACTCCTCTTTGCGTGGGAACAGGTAACTGGCTTGTTCCAAGAAGTATGCCGCAGAGCTTTTCAATTAACCACTACGTTGAAAATTATTTGCAGGTGTTCAGCGTTTCACCATAATTGTGATAAGGTTTGTATGTGCCTCCTGAAACCCAAGAAGGCTGCGACGGACATAACTATGCTGAGGAGTAGCTGACTTGGTGTTGCCTATTTTTGTTAGTGGAGACAGACATGAAGCCATTCTTCTAAGTATCATCCCACCACCATTTTTCCATTGTTTTAAAATGCAGGGAAATTTTGCAAGTTAGCATTATAATTAGTAGCTGGAGGGTACGGTTTTTTTTTTCGTGTGGTCGATGTGGATGTGGGGGTCAGGCCTTCTTTCAGTTCGCTGGTTAGTTTTTATTATCCCCAGAGAGGAGAAGTGGGCATGTGTTTGGCAGGGGAAAAGGGCGGATTCTGTTTCAGAGAATTAACGATGATCCCCATGGTCATCCCGTTCCTTTAATAGTCCTCTACTTCATCAGCTGGAAATCCACCATGGTTCTATATACTCCTCTTTGCGTGGGAACAGGTAACTGGCTTGTTCCAAGAAGTATGCCGCAGAGCTTTTCAATTAACCACTATGTTGAAAATTATTTGCAGGTGTTCAGCCTTTCACCATAATTGTGATAACGTTTGTTTGTGCCTCCTGAAACCCAAGAAGGCTGCGACGGACATAACTATGCTGAGGCGTAGCTGACTTGGTTTTGCCTATTTTTGTTAGTGGAGACTGACAAGAAGCCCTTCTTCTAAGTATCATCCCACCACCATTTTTCCATTGTTTTAAAAGGCAGGGAAATTTTGCAAATTGGCATTATAATTAGTAGCTGGAGGCTACGGTGTTTTTTTTTTTTTTCCTGTGGTGTCGGTGTGGATGTGTTGGTCAGGCCCTCTCTCAGATCGCTGGTTTGTTTTTATTATCCCCAGAGAAGAGTAGTGGGCATGTGTTTGGCAGGTGAAAAGTGCGGATTCTGTTTCAGAGAATTAAACAGGATCTGCATGGTCATCTCATTCCTTTAAGAATCCTTGCTTCATCAGCTGGGATTCCACCATGTTTCTGTATACTCCTCTATGCGTAGGCACAGGTACCTGGCTTGTTCCAAGAAGTATGCTGGAGAGTTTTCAAATTAACCACTACGTTGAAAATTATTTGCAGGTGTTCAGCGTTTCACCATAATTGTGATAACGTTTGTTTGTGGCTCCTGAAACCCAAGAAGGCTGCGACGGACATAACTATGCTGAGGAGTAGCTGACTTGGTGTTGCCTATTTTTGTTAGTGGAGACAGACAAGAAGCCATTATTCTAAGTATCATCCCACCACCATTTTTCCATTGTTTTAAAATGCAGGGAAATTTTGCAAGTTAGCATTATAATTAGTAGCTGGAGGGTACGTGTTTTTTTTTGTGTGTGGTCGATGTGGATGGGGGGGTCAGGCCCTCTGTCAGTTCGCTGGTTAGTTTTTATTATCCCCAGAGAGGAGAAGTGGGCATGAGTTTGGCAGGTCAAAATGGCGGATTCTGTTTCAGAGAATTAACGATGATCCCCATGGTCATCCCGTTCCTTTAATAACCCTTTACTTCATCAGCTGGAAATCCACCATGGTTCTATATACTCCTCTTTGCGTGGGAACAGGTAACTGGCTTGTTGCAAGAAGTATGCCGCAGAGCTTTTCAATTAACCACTACGTTGAAAATTATTTGCAGGTGTTCAGTGTTTCACCATAATTGTGATAACATTTGTTTGTGCCTCCTGAAACCCAAGAAGGCTGCGACGGACATAACTATGCTGAGGATTAGCTGACTTGGTGTTGCCTATTTTTGTTAGAGGAGACTGACAAGAAGCCATACTTCTAAGTATCATACCACCATCATTTCTCCATTGTTTAAAAATGCAGGGAAATTTTGCAAATTGGCATTATAATTAGTAGCTGGAGGGTACTTTTTTTTTTGTGGGGTCGGTCAGGATGGGTGTTCAGGCCCTCTGTCAGATCACTGGTTTGTTTTTATTATCCCCAGAGAAGAGTAGTGGGCATGTGTTTGGCAGGTGAAAAGTGCGGATTCTGTTTCAGAGAATTAAACAGGATCCGCATGGTCATCTCATTCCTTTAAGAATCCTTTCTTTCATCAGCTGGGATTCCACCATGTTTCTATATACTCCTCTATGCGTGGGCACAGGTACCTGGCTGGTTCCAAGAAGTATGCTGGAGAGTTTTCAAATTAACCAGTACGTTGAAAATTATTTGCAGGTTTTCAGTGTTTCACCATAATTTTGATAACGTTTCTATGTGCCTCCTGAAACCGAAGAAGGCTGCGACGGACATAACTATGCTGAGGAGTAGCTGACTTGGTTTTGCCTATTTTTGTTATTGGAGACTGACAAGAATCCATTCTTCTAAGTATCATCTCACCATCATTTTTCCATTGCTTAAAAATGCAGGAAAATTTTGCAAGTTAGCATTATAATTAGTAGCTGGAAGCTACGGTGTTTTTTTTTTTTTTTCCTGTGGGGTCAGTGTGGATGTGTTGGTCAGGCCCTCTGTCAGTTCGCTGGTTTGTTTTTATTATCCCCAGAGAGGAGAAGTGGGTATTAGTATGGCAGGTGAAAACTGCAGATCTGTTTCAGAGAATTAAACAGGATCCGCATGGTAATCCCGTTCCCTTAAGAATTCTTTGCTTCATGAGCTGGGAATCCACCATGGTTCTATTTACTTCTCTTTGCGTGGGCACAGGAAACTGGCTTGTTCCAAGAAGTATGCCTCAGAGCTTTTCAATTAACCAGTAGGTTGAAAATCCTTTGCAGGTCTTCAGCGTTTCACCATAATTGTGATAACGTGTGTGTGTGCCTACTGAAACCAAATATGGCTGCTACGGACATAACTATGCCGAGGCGTAGCTGACTTGGTGTTGTCTATTTTTGCCAGTGGAGACTGACAAGAAGCCATTCTTCTAAGTATCATCCCACCATCATTTCTCCATTGTTTAAAAATGCAGGGAAATTTTGCAAATTGGCATTATAATTAGTAGCTGGAGGGTACTTTTTTTTTGTGGGGTCGGTCAGGATGTGTGTTCAGGCCCTCTGTCAGTTCGCTTGTTAGTTTTTATTATCCCCCGAGAGGAGAAGTGAGCATGTGTTTGGCAGGTGAAAAGGGCGGATTCTGTTTCAGAGAATTAACGATGATCCCCATGGTCATCCCGTTCCTTTAATAATCCTTTACTTCATCAGCTGGAAATCCACCATGGTTCTATATACTCCTCTTTGCGTGGGAACAGGTAACTGGCTTGTTCCAAGAAGTATGCCGCAGAGCTTTTCAATTAACCACTACGTTGAAAATTATTTGCAGGTGTTCAGCGTTTCACCATAATTGTGATAAGGTTTGTATGTGCCTCCTGAAACCCAAGAAGGCTGCGACGGACATAACTATGCTGAGGAGTAGCTGACTTGGTGTTGCCTATTTTTGTTAGTGGAGACAGACATGAAGCCATTCTTCTAAGTATCATCCCACCACCATTTTTCCATTGTTTTAAAATGCAGGGAAATTTTGCAAGTTAGCATTATAATTAGTAGCTGGAGGGTACGGTTTTTTTTTTGTGTGTGGTCGATGTGGATGGGGGGGTCAGGCCTTCTGTCAGTTCGCTGGTTAGTTTTTATTATCCCCAGAGAGGAGAAGTGGGCATGTGTTTGGCAGGGGAAAAGGGCGGATTCTGTTTCAGAGAATTAACGATGATCCCCATGGTCATCCCGTTCCTTTAATAGTCCTTTACTTCATCAACTGGAAATCCACCATGGTTCTATATACTCCTCTTTGCGTGGGAACAGGTAACTGGCTTGTTCCAAGAAGTATGCCGCAGAGCTTTTCAATTAACCACTACGTTGAAAATTATTTGCAGGTGTTCAGCCTTTCACCATAATTGTGATAACGTTTGTTTGTGCCTCCTGAAACCCAAGAAGGCTGCGACGGACATAACTATGCTGAGGCGTAGCTGACTTGGTTTTGCCTATTTTTGTTAGTGGAGACTGACAAGAAGCCCTTCTTCTAAGTATCATCCCACCACCATTTTTCCATTGTTTTAAAAGGCAGGGAAATTTTGCAAATTGGCATTATAATTAGTAGCTGGAGGCTACGGTGTTTTTTTTTTTCCTGTGTTGTCGGTGTGGATGTGTTGGTCAGGCCCTCTGTCAGTTCGCTGGTTTGTTTTTATTATCCCCAGAGAGGAGAAGTGGGTATTAGTATGGCAGGTGAAAACTGCGGATCTGTTTCAGAGAATTAAACAGGATCCGCATGGTAATCCCGTTCCTTTAAGAATCCTTTGCTTCATGAGCTGGGAATCCACCATGGTTCTATATACTTCTCTATGTGTGGGCACAGGAAACTGGCTTGTTCCAAGAAGTATGCCTCAGAGCTTTTCAATTAACCAGTATGTTGAAAATCCTTTGCAGGTTTTCAGCGTTTCACCATAATTGTGATAACGTGTGTATGTGCCTACTGAAACCAAATATGGCTACTACGGACATAACTATGCCGAGGCGTAGCTGACTTGGTGTTGCCTATTTTTGTCAGTGGAGACTGACAAGTAGCCATTCATCTAAGTATCATCCCACCATCATTTTTCCATTCTTTAAAAATGCAGGGAAATTTTGCAAATTGGCATTATAATTAGTAGCTGGAGGGTACTTTTTTTTTTGTGGGGTCGGTCAGGATGGGTGTTCAGGCCCTCTGTCAGATCGCTGGTTTGTTTTTATTATCCCCAGAGAAGAGTAGAGGGCATGTGTTTGGCAGGTGAAAAGTGCGGATTCTGTTTCAGAGAATTAAACAGGATCCGCATGGTCATCCCATTCCTTTAAGAATCCTTGCTTCATCAGCTGGGATTCCACCATGTTTCTGTATACTCCTCTATGCGTGGGCACAGGTACCTGGCTTGTTCCAAGAAGTATGCTGGAGAGTTTTCAAATTAACCAGTACGTTGAAAATTATTTGCAGGTTTTCAGTGTTTCACCATAATTTTGATAACGTTTCTATGTGCCTCCTGAAACCGAAGAAGGCTGCGACGGACATAACTATGCTGAGGAGTAGCTGACTTGGTTTTGCCTATTTTTGTTATTGGAGACTGACAAGAATCCATTCTTCTAAGTATCATCTCACCATCATTTTTCCATTGCTTAAAAATGCAGGAAAATTTTGCAAGTTAGCATTATAATTAGTAGCTGGATGCTACGGTGTTTTGTTTTTTTTTTTCCTGTGGGGTCGGTGTGGATGTGTTGGTCAGGCCCTCTGTCAGTTCGCTGGTTTGTTTTTATTATCCCCAGAGAGGAGAAGTGGGTATTAGTATGGCAGGTGAAAACTGCAGATCTGTTTCAGAGAATTAAACAGGATCCGCATGGTAATCCCGTTCCCTTAAGAATTCTTTGCTTCATGAGCTGGAAATCCACCATGGTTCTATATACTTCTCTTTGCGTGGGCACAGGAAACTGGCTTGTTCCAAGAAGTATGCCTCAGAGCTTTTCAATTAACCAGTAGGTTGAAAATCCTTTGCAGGTCTTCAGCGTTTCACCATAATTGTGATAACGTGTGTGTGTGCCTACTGAAACCAAATATGGCTGCTACGGACATAACTATGCCGAGGCGTAGCTGACTTGGTGTTGTCTATTTTTGCCAGTGGAGACTGACAAGAAGCCATTCTTCTAAGTATCATCCCACCATCATTTCTCCATTGTTTAAAAATGCAGGGAAATTTTGCAAATTGGCATTATAATTAGTAGCTGGAGGGTACTTTTTTTTTTGTGGGGTCGGTCAGGATGTGTGTTCAGGCCCTCTGTCAGTTCGCTTGTTAGTTTTTATTATCCCCAGAGAGGAGAAGTGAGCATGTGTTTGGCAGGTGAAAAGGGGGGATTCTGTTTCAGAGAATTAACGATGATCCCCATGGTCATCCCGTTCCTTTAATAATCCTTTACTTCATCAGCTGGAAATCCACCATGGTTCTATATACTCCTCTTTGCGTGGGAACAGGTAACTGGCTTGTTCCAAGAAGTATGCCGCAGAGCTTTTCAATTAACCACTACGTTGAAAATTATTTGCAGGTGTTCAGCGTTTCACCATAATTGTGATAAGGTTTGTATGTGCCTCCTGAAACCCAAGAAGGCTGCGACGGACATAACTATGCTGAGGAGTAGCTGACTTGGTGTTGCCTATTTTTGTTAGTGGAGACAGACATGAAGCCATTCTTCTAAGTATCATCCCACCACCATTTTTCCATTGTTTTAAAATGCAGGGAAATTTTGCAAGTTAGCATAATAATTAGTAGCTGGAGGGTACGGTTTTTTTTTTCGTGTGGTCGATGTGGATGTGGGGGTCAGGCCTTCTTTCAGTTCGCTGGTTAGTTTTTATTATCCCCAGAGAGGAGAAGTGGGCATGTGTTTGGCAGGGGAAAAGGGCGGATTCTGTTTCAGAGAATTAACGATGATCCCCATGGTCATCCCGTTCCTTTAATAGTCCTCTACTTCATCAGCTGGAAATCCACCATGGTTCTATATACTCCTCTTTGCGTGGGAACAGGTAACTGGCTTGTTCCAAGAAGTATGCCGCAGAGCTTTTCAATTAACCACTATGTTGAAAATTATTTGCAGGTGTTCAGCCTTTCACCATAATTGTGATAACGTTTGTTTGTGCCTCCTGAAACCCAAGAAGGCTGCGACGGACATAACTATGCTGAGGCGTAGCTGACTTGGTTTTGCCTATTTTTGTTAGTGGAGACTGACAAGAAGCCCTTCTTCTAAGTATCATCCCACCACCATTTTTCCATTGTTTTAAAAGGCAGGGAAATTTTGCAAATTGGCATTATAATTAGTAGCTGGAGGCTACGGTGTTTTTTTTTTTTTTCCTGTGGTGTCGGTGTGGATGTGTTGGTCAGGCCCTCTCTCAGATCGCTGGTTTGTTTTTATTATCCCCAGAGAAGAGTAGTGGGCATGTGTTTGGCAGGTGAAAAGTGCGGATTCTGTTTCAGAGAATTAAACAGGATCTGCATGGTCATCTCATTCCTTTAAGAATCCTTGCTTCATCAGCTGGGATTCCACCATGTTTCTGTATACTCCTCTATGCGTAGGCACAGGTACCTGGCTTGTTCCAAGAAGTATGCTGGAGAGTTTTCAAATTAACCACTACGTTGAAAATTATTTGCAGGTGTTCAGCGTTTCACCATAATTGTGATAACGTTTGTTTGTGGCTCCTGAAACCCAAGAAGGCTGCGACGGACATAACTATGCTGAGGAGTAGCTGACTTGGTGTTGCCTATTTTTGTTAGTGGAGACAGACAAGAAGCCATTATTCTAAGTATCATCCCACCACCATTTTTCCATTGTTTTAAAATGCAGGGAAATTTTGCAAGTTAGCATTATAATTAGTAGCTGGAGGGTACGTGTTTTTTTTTGTGTGTGGTCGATGTGGATGGGGGGGTCAGGCCCTCTGTCAGTTCGCTGGTTAGTTTTTATTATCCCCAGAGAGGAGAAGTGGGCATGAGTTTGGCAGGTCAAAATGGCGGATTCTGTTTCAGAGAATTAACGATGATCCCCATGGTCATCCCGTTCCTTTAATAACCCTTTACTTCATCAGCTGGAAATCCACCATGGTTCTATATACTCCTCTTTGCGTGGGAACAGGTAACTGGCTTGTTGCAAGAAGTATGCCGCAGAGCTTTTCAATTAACCACTACGTTGAAAATTATTTGCAGGTGTTCAGTGTTTCACCATAATTGTGATAACATTTGTTTGTGCCTCCTGAAACCCAAGAAGGCTGCGACGGACATAACTATGCTGAGGATTAGCTGACTTGGTGTTGCCTATTTTTGTTAGAGGAGACTGACAAGAAGCCATACTTCTAAGTATCATACCACCATCATTTCTCCATTGTTTAAAAATGCAGGGAAATTTTGCAAATTGGCATTATAATTAGTAGCTGGAGGGTACTTTTTTTTTTGTGGGGTCGGTCAGGATGGGTGTTCAGGCCCTCTGTCAGATCACTGGTTTGTTTTTATTATCCCCAGAGAAGAGTAGTGGGCATGTGTTTGGCAGGTGAAAAGTGCGGATTCTGTTTCAGAGAATTAAACAGGATCCGCATGGTCATCTCATTCCTTTAAGAATCCTTTCTTTCATCAGCTGGGATTCCACCATGTTTCTATATACTCCTCTATGCGTGGGCACAGGTACCTGGCTGGTTCCAAGAAGTATGCTGGAGAGTTTTCAAATTAACCAGTACGTTGAAAATTATTTGCAGGTTTTCAGTGTTTCACCATAATTTTGATAACGTTTCTATGTGCCTCCTGAAACCGAAGAAGGCTGCGACGGACATAACTATGCTGAGGAGTAGCTGACTTGGTTTTGCCTATTTTTGTTATTGGAGACTGACAAGAATCCATTCTTCTAAGTATCATCTCACCATCATTTTTCCATTGCTTAAAAATGCAGGAAAATTTTGCAAGTTAGCATTATAATTAGTAGCTGGAAGCTACGGTGTTTTTTTTTTTTTTTCCTGTGGGGTCGGTGTGGATGTGTTGGTCAGGCCCTCTGTCAGTTCGCTGGTTTGTTTTTATTATCCCCAGAGAGGAGAAGTGGGTATTAGTATGGCAGGTGAAAACTGCAGATCTGTTTCAGAGAATTAAACAGGATCCGCATGGTAATCCCGTTCCCTTAAGAATTCTTTGCTTCATGAGCTGGGAATCCACCATGGTTCTATTTACTTCTCTTTGCGTGGGCACAGGAAACTGGCTTGTTCCAAGAAGTATGCCTCAGAGCTTTTCAATTAACCAGTAGGTTGAAAATCCTTTGCAGGTCTTCAGCGTTTCACCATAATTGTGATAACGTGTGTGTGTGCCTACTGAAACCAAATATGGCTGCTACGGACATAACTATGCCGAGGCGTAGCTGACTTGGTGTTGTCTATTTTTGCCAGTGGAGACTGACAAGAAGCCATTCTTCTAAGTATCATCCCACCATCATTTCTCCATTGTTTAAAAATGCAGGGAAATTTTGCAAATTGGCATTATAATTAGTAGCTGGAGGGTACTTTTTTTTTGTGGGGTCGGTCAGGATGTGTGTTCAGGCCCTCTGTCAGTTCGCTTGTTAGTTTTTATTATCCCCCGAGAGGAGAAGTGAGCATGTGTTTGGCAGGTGAAAAGGGCGGATTCTGTTTCAGAGAATTAACGATGATCCCCATGGTCATCCCGTTCCTTTAATAATCCTTTACTTCATCAGCTGGAAATCCACCATGGTTCTATATACTCCTCTTTGCGTGGGAACAGGTAACTGGCTTGTTCCAAGAAGTATGCCGCAGAGCTTTTCAATTAACCACTACGTTGAAAATTATTTGCAGGTGTTCAGCGTTTCACCATAATTGTGATAAGGTTTGTATGTGCCTCCTGAAACCCAAGAAGGCTGCGACGGACATAACTATGCTGAGGAGTAGCTGACTTGGTGTTGCCTATTTTTGTTAGTGGAGACAGACATGAAGCCATTCTTCTAAGTATCATCCCACCACCATTTTTCCATTGTTTTAAAATGCAGGGAAATTTTGCAAGTTAGCATTATAATTAGTAGCTGGAGGGTACGGTTTTTTTTTTGTGTGTGGTCGATGTGGATGGGGGGGTCAGGCCTTCTGTCAGTTCGCTGGTTAGTTTTTATTATCCCCAGAGAGGAGAAGTGGGCATGTGTTTGGCAGGGGAAAAGGGCGGATTCTGTTTCAGAGAATTAACGATGATCCCCATGGTCATCCCGTTCCTTTAATAGTCCTTTACTTCATCAGCTGGAAATCCACCATGGTTCTATATACTCCTCTTTGCGTGGGAACAGGTAACTGGCTTGTTCCAAGAAGTATGCCGCAGAGCTTTTCAATTAACCACTACGTTGAAAATTATTTGCAGGTGTTCAGCCTTTCACCATAATTGTGATAACGTTTGTTTGTGCCTCCTGAAACCCAAGAAGGCTGCGACGGACATAACTATGCTGAGGCGTAGCTGACTTGGTTTTGCCTATTTTTGTTAGTGGAGACTGACAAGAAGCCCTTCTTCTAAGTATCATCCCACCACCATTTTTCCATTGTTTTAAAAGGCAGGGAAATTTTGCAAATTGGCATTATAATTAGTAGCTGGAGGCTACGGTGTTTTTTTTTTTCCTGTGTTGTCGGTGTGGATGTGTTGGTCAGGCCCTCTGTCAGTTCGCTGGTTTGTTTTTATTATCCCCAGAGAGGAGAAGTGGGTATTAGTATGGCAGGTGAAAACTGCGGATCTGTTTCAGAGAATTAAACAGGATCCGCATGGTAATCCCGTTCCTTTAAGAATCCTTTGCTTCATGAGCTGGGAATCCACCATGGTTCTATATACTTCTCTATGTGTGGGCACAGGAAACTGGCTTGTTCCAAGAAGTATGCCTCAGAGCTTTTCAATTAACCAGTATGTTGAAAATCCTTTGCAGGTTTTCAGCGTTTCACCATAATTGTGATAACGTGTGTATGTGCCTACTGAAACCAAATATGGCTACTACGGACATAACTATGCCGAGGCGTAGCTGACTTGGTGTTGCCTATTTTTGTCAGTGGAGACTGACAAGTAGCCATTCATCTAAGTATCATCCCACCATCATTTTTCCATTCTTTAAAAATGCAGGGAAATTTTGCAAATTGGCATTATAATTAGTAGCTGGAGGGTACTTTTTTTTTTGTGGGGTCGGTCAGGATGGGTGTTCAGGCCCTCTGTCAGATCGCTGGTTTGTTTTTATTATCCCCAGAGAAGAGTAGAGGGCATGTGTTTGGCAGGTGAAAAGTGCGGATTCTGTTTCAGAGAATTAAACAGGATCCGCATGGTCATCCCATTCCTTTAAGAATCCTTGCTTCATCAGCTGGGATTCCACCATGTTTCTGTATACTCCTCTATGCGTGGGCACAGGTACCTGGCTTGTTCCAAGAAGTATGCTGGAGAGTTTTCAAATTAACCACTACGTTGAAAATTATTTGCAGGTGTTCAGCGTTTCACCATAATTGTGATAACGTTTGTTTGTGGCTCCTGAAACCCAAGAAGGCTGCGACGGACATAACTATGCTGAGGAGTAGCTGACTTGGTGTTGCCTATTTTTGTTAGTGGAGACAGACAAGAAGCCATTCTTCTAAGTATCATCCCACCACCATTTTTCCATTGTTTTAAAATGCAGGGAAATTTTGCAAGTTAGCATTATAATTAGTAGCTGGAGGGTACGTTTTTTTGTGTGTGTGTGGTTGATGTGGATGGGGGGGTCAGGCCCTCTGTCAGTTCGCTGGTTAGTTTTTATTATCCCCAGAGAGGAGAAGTGGGCATGAGTTTGGCAGGTGAAAATGGCGGATTCTGTTTCAGAGAATTAACGATGATCCCCATGGTCATCCCGTTCCTTTAATAACCCTTTACTTCATCACCTGGAAATCCACCATGGTTCTATATACTCCTCTTTGCGTGGGCACAGGTACCTGGCTTGTTCCAAGAAGTATGCTGGAGAGTTTTCAAATTAACCAGTACGTTGAAAATTATTTGCAGGTTTTCAGCGTTTCAACATAATTTTGATATCGTTTGTATGTGCCTCCTAAAACCGAAGAAGGCTGCGACGGACATAACTATGCTGAGGAGTAGCTGACTTGGTGTTGCCTATTTTTGTTAGTGGAGACTGACAAGAAGCCATTCTTCTAAGTATCATCCCACCACCATTTTTCCATTGTTTTAAAATGCAGGGAAATTTTGCAAGTTAGCATTATAATTAGTAGCTGGAGGGTACGGTTTTTTTTTGTGTGTGGTCGATGTAGATGGTGGGGTCAGGCCCTCTGTCAGTTCGCTGTTTAGTTTTTATTATACCCAGAGAGGAGAAGTGGGCATGTGTTTGGCAGGTGAAAAGTTCGGATTCTGTTTCAGAGAATGAAACAGGATCCGCATGGTAATCCCGTTCCTTTAGGAAACTTTTGCTTCATAAGCTGGAAATCCACCATGGTTCTATATACTGCTCTATGTGTGGGCACAGGTAACTGGCTTGTTCCAAAAAGTATGCCGCAGAGCTTTTCAATTAAGCAGTACGTTGAAAATTATTTGCAGGTTTTCAGCGTTTCACCATAATTCTTATAACGTTTGTATGTGTCTCCTGAAACCCAATATGGCTGCCACGGACATAAGTATGCTGAGGCGTAGCTGACTTCGTGTTGCCTATTTTTGTTAGTGGAGACTGACAAGAAGCCATTCTTCTAAGTATCATCCCACCATCATTTTTCCATTGTTTAAAAATGAAGGGAAATTTTGAAAGTTATCATTTTAATTAGTAGCTGGAGGGTACTTTTTTTTTTTTTTTTGTGAGGTCAGTGTGGATCGGTTGGTCAGCCATCTGTCATATCACTGGTTTGTTTTTATTATCACCAGAGAGGAGAAGTGGGCATGTGTTTCGCAGGTGAAAAGTGCGGATTCTGTTTCAGAGAATTAAACAGGATCCCCATGGTCATCTTATTCCTTTAAGAATCCTTTGCTTCATCAGCTGGGATTCCACCATGTTTCTATATACTCCTCTATGCGTGGGCACAGGTACCTGCCTTGTTCCAAGAAGTATGCTGGAGAGTTTTCAAATTAACCAGTACGTTGAAAATTATTTGCAGGTTTTCAGCGTTTCACCATAATTTTGATAACGTTTGTATGTGCCTCCTGAAACCCAAGAAGGCTGCGACGGACATAACTATGCTGAGGAGTAGCTGACTTGGTGTTGCCTATTTTTGTTAGTGGAGACAGACAAGAAGCCATTCTTCTAAGTATCATCCCACCACCATTTTTCCATTGTTTTAAAAGGCAGGGAAATTTTGCAAGTTAGCATTATAATTAGTAGCTAGAGGGTACTTTTTTTTTTGTGTGTGTGGTCGATGTGGATGGGGGGGTCAGGCCCTCTGTCAGTTCGCTGGTTAGTTTTTATTGTCCCCAGAGAGGAGAAGTGGGCATGTGTTTGGCAGGTGAAAAGGGCGGATTCTGTTTCAGAGAATTAACGATGATCCCCATGGTCATCCCGTTCCTTTAATAATCATTACTTCATCAGCTGGAAATCCACCATGGTTCTATGTACTCCTCTTTGCGTGGGAACAGGTAAGTGGCTTGTTCCAAGAAGTATGCCGCAGAGCTTTTCAATTAACCACTACGTTGAAAATTATTTGCAGGTGTTCAGCGTTTCACCATAATTTTGATAACGTTTGTATGTGCCTCCTGAAACCGAAGAAGGCTGCGACGGACATAACTATGCTGAGGAGTAGCTGACTTGGTTTTGCCTATTTTAGTTATTGGAGACTGACAAGAATCCATTCTTCTAAGTATCATCTACCATCATTTTTCCATTGCTTAAAAATGCAGGAAAATTTTGCAAGTTAGCATTATAATTAGTAGCTGGATGCTACGGTGTTTTGTTTTTTTTTCCTGTGGGGTCGGTGTGGATGTGTTGGTCAGGACCTCTTTCAGTTCGCTGGTTTGTTTTCATTATCCCCAGAGAGGAGAAGTGTGTATTAATATGGCAGGTGAAAAGGGCAGATTCTGTTTCAGAGAATTAACGATGATCCCCATGGTAATCCCGTACCTTTAATAATCCTTTACTTCATCAGCTGGAAATCCACCATGGTTCTATATACTCCTCTTTGCGTGGGAACAGGTAACTGGCTTGTTCCAAGAAGTATGCCGCAGAGCTTTTCAATTAACCACTACGTTGAAAATTATTTGCAGGTGTTCAGCGTTTCACCATAATTGTGATAACGTTTGTTTGTGCCTCCTGAAACCCAAGATGGCTGCCACGAACATAACTATGCTGAGGCGTAGCTGACTTTGTTTTGCCTATTTTTGTTAGTGGAGACTGGCAAGAATCCATTCTTCTAAGCATCATCTAACCATCATTTTTCCATTGTTTAAAAATGCAGGGAAATTTTGCAAGTTAGCATTATAATTAGTAGCTGGAGGCTACAGTGTTTTGTTTTTTTTTTTCCTGTGGGGTCGGTGTGGATATGTTGGTCAGGCCTTCTGTCAGTTCGCTGGTTTGTTTTTATTATCCCCAGAGAGGAGAAGTGGGTATTAGTATGGCAGGTGAAAACTGCGGATCTGTTTCAGAGAATTAAACAGGATCCGCATGGTAATCCCGTTCCTTTAAGAATCCTTTGCTTCATGAGCTGGGAATCCACCATGGTTCTATATACTTCTCTATGCGTGGGCACAGGAAACTGGCTTGTTCCAAGAAGTATGCCTCAGAGCTTTTCAATTAACCAGTATGTTGAAAATCCTTTGCAGGTTTTCAGCGTTTCACCATAATTGTGATAACGTGTGTATGTGCCTACTGAAACCAAATATGGCTGCTACGGACATAACTATGCCGAGGCGTAGCTGACTTGGTGTTGCCTATTTTTGTCAGTGGAGACTGACAAGAAGCCATTCTTCTAAGTATCATCCGACCATCATTTCTCCATTGTTTAAAAATGCAGGGAAATTTTACAAATTGGCAATATAATTAGTAGCTGGAGGGCACTTATTTTTTTTGTGGGGTCGGTCAGGATGGGTGTTCAGGCCCTCTGTCAGATCGCTGGTTTGTTTTAATTATCCCCAGAGAAGAGTAGTGGGCATGTGTTTGGCAGGTGAAAAGTGCGGATACTGTTTCAGAGAATTAAACAGGATCCGCATGGTCATCTCATTCCTTTAAGAATCCTTTGCTTCATCAGCTGGGATTCCACCATGTTTGTATATACTCCTCTATGCATGGGCACAGGTACCTGGCTTGTTCCAAGAAGTATGCTGGAGAGTTTTCAAATTAACCAGTACGTTGAAAATTATTTGCAGGTTTTCAGCGTTTCACCATAATTTTGATAACGTTTTTATGTGCCTCCTGAAACCCAAGAAGGCTGCGACGGACATAACTTTGCTGAGGAGTAGCTGCCTTGGTGTTGCCTATTTTTGTTAGTGGAGACAGACAAGAAGCCATTCTTCTAAGTATGATCCCACCACCATTTTTCCATTGTTTTAAAATGCAGGGAAATTTTGCAAGTTAGCATTATAATTAGTAGCTGGAGGGTACGGTTTTTTTGTGTGTGTGGTCAATGTGGAAGGGGGGGTCAGGCCCTCTGTCAGTTCGCTGGTTAGTTTTTACTATCCCCAGAGAGGAGAAGTGGGCATGTGTTTGGCAGGTGAAAAGGGCGGATTCTGTTTCAGAGAATTAACGATGATCCCCATGGTCATCCCGTTCCTTTTATAATCCTTTACTTGATCAGCTGGAAATCCACCATGGTTCTATATACTCCTCTTTGCGTGGGAACAGGTAACTGGCTTGTTCCAAGAAGTATGCCGCAGAGCTTTTCAATTAACCACTACGTTGAAAATTATTTGCAGGTGTTCAGCGTTTCACCATAATTGTGATAACGTTTGTTTGTGCCTCCTCAAACCCAAGAAGGCTGCGACGGACATAACTATGCTGAGGCGAAGCTGACTTGGTGTTGCCTATTTTTGTTAGTGGAGACTGACAGGAATCCATTCTTCTAAGTATCATCTCACCATCATTTTTCCATTGTTTAACAATGCAGGGAAATTTTGCAAGTTAGCATTATAATTAGTAGCTGGAGGCTACGGTGTTTTTTTTTTTTTTTTTTTTTTTTTCCTGTGGGGTCGGTGTGGATGTGTTGGTCAGGCCCTCTGTCAGTTCGCTGGTTTGTTTTTATTATCCCCAGAGAGGAGAAGTGGGTATTAGTATGGCAGGTGAAAACTGCGGATTTGTTTCAGAGAATTAAACAGGATCCGCATGGTAATCCCGTTCCTTTAATAATCCTTTACTTCATCAGCTGGAAATCCACCATGGTTCTATATACTCCTCTTTGCGTGGGAACAGGTAACTGGCTTGTTCCAAGAAGTATGCCGCAGAGCTTTTCAATTAACCACTACGTTGAAAATTATTTGCAGGTGTTCAGTGTTTAACCCTAACCAGAACCCCTAAATCTAACCCTGAACCCTATCCCTAACCCTAGCAGTAAACTTTAACCCTAAACCTAAGCCCAACCCGTAACCCTAATCCTATCCTTTTACCCTAAAACTAACCCCTAAACCTAACCCCTATACCTCACCCTAACTCTAACCCCAATCCTAATTCTAACCATACCCCTTCATAAAACACTAACTCCTAACCGCTAACCCTAACACTAACCAAAAACCCTAATCACTAATCCCTAACCCTAACGCTTAACCTTTACCCTAACCGTTAACCCTCACCCTAAATCTTAACACTGACCCTAACCTTAACCTTTAACTCTAAGCCTAACCCTTAACCCTACAGTAAGGAAGACCCTTAATGCTAATGGGATCCCTTATCCCTAACCCTAACACTACAGCTAAAAATAACCCTAACCTTGGATCCTTAAACCTAACCCCTAACACTTACTTTAACCCCAAACCCTAACCCTAATCCTAAGCATTAAACCTAACCCTATCTCTTAACCCTAACGCTAGCCCTTACCCTAACGCCTAGATCTAACCCTAAATCTAACCTACCGCCTAATCCTAACCTTAAGCCCTAATGATAACACTAACCCTGAACCCAAACCTACCCGTAACCCTTAACACTAACCCTATCTGTGAACCTAAACCCTGACCCTAACCATTACCCGCACCCAAGCATTTAACCCTGACCCTAACCCTAATTCTTAATGATAACCTTAACACTAAACCCTAACCCTAAGCCCAACTCTTAACCCTAATCCTATCCCTTAACCCTAACCCTAACCCTAATGCTACCCCCTAAACGTAACCCTAACTGTGACCAGTAAACCTAACCCTAACCTCTAACACAAACCATAGCACATAACTCTAACCCTAAAACTAACCCTAACCCTATCCCTAACCCTAAACCCTAACTCTTAACCTTAACCCTAAGCGTTAACTCTCACGCTAACCTTTAATCCTAACCCTAATCCTAATCTTCAACCCTAAACCTAACACTTAACCCTAACCCTGTACCAAACCCTAACCCCTCATCTTAACCCTAACCGTAAACCTCAACCCTAAACCAAAGTGTAACCGTTAAACCTAAGAGTAACCTTTAATCCTAACCTTAGTCCCTAACCCTAAGCCCTCACCCTAACACTAAACTTCATCCTTAACCCTAACCAGAATCCTAACCCTAAATCTAATTCTCAGACTTCTTGCTTTCTTAGAGTTTAGAAAGCCTGCAATCCTCCCATGCCATGCGTGAAAGGAGGCTCTACCACTGTGTCCTGCATGAAACCCACGGGCCCATACCCAGAGTATGATAGAGTGCGTTCCCCGGTACAATCCCAGCCCCCTAAACTCCCCCCGCCCGCCTAATGCAGACAGGGCCCGTGCGCTAAGCATAAACAATACCTGTAACAGATAACCCTAACCCTGAACATAACACCCAACCCTGTTCCTATGTCTCCCCTTAACACCTAAACCTCACCGTGCGCCTAACTTTAACCTCTTATCCTAACGTTAATGCATAACCCATTTCCTGAGAACAACCCCTATACCATAATTCTAACCCTATCTCCTAGTCATCACTGTGACACCTAATCCCTAACCCTAATTCTAAACCGCTAACCCTAACCGTAACCCTACCTACAACCCTAACACTGACAGTAACCCTTACTTCTAACCCCAACGCTATGCCTAACAAAAACACTAACCCTTGACCCTAACCCTTCACCCTAACCCCTAAGCCTTACCCTAACCCTTAACCCTAATCCTAATCCTAACCATTAAACCTAACCCTAGCTCTTAAAGCTCACCCTAAACCTTAACCTCACGACTAGACCTAACCCTGACACTAACCTAACAGCTAACCCTAACAATAACCCCTAAAGCTAACCTTGAACCCTATCCCTAACCCTAGCAGTAACTTTAACCCGAAACCTAAGCCCAACCCGTAGCCCTAATCCTATCCTTTTACCCTAAAACTAACCCCTAAACCTAACCCCTATACCTCACCCTAACTCTAACCCCAATCCTAATTCTAACCATACCCCTTCATAAAACACTAACTCCTAACCGCTAACCCTAACTCTAACCAAAAACCCTAATCACTAATCCCTAACCCTAACGCTTAACCTTTTCCCTGACCGTTAACCCTCACCCTAAATCTTAACACTGACCCTAACCTTAACCTTTAACTCTAAGCCTAACCCTTAACCCTACAGTAAGGAAGACCCTTAATGCTAATGGGATCCCTTATCCCTAACCCTAACACTACAGCTAAAAATAACCCTAACCTTTGATCCTTAAACCTAACCCCTAACACTTACTTTAACCCCAAACCCTAACCCTAATCCTAAGCATTAAACCTAACCCTATCTCTTAACCCTAACGCTAGCCCTTACCCTAACGCCTAGATCTAACCCTAAATCTAACCTACCACCTGATCCTAACCTTAAGCCCTAATGCTAACACTAACCCTGAACCCTAAACCTACCCGTAACCCTTAACACTAAACCTATCCGTGAACCTTAACCCTGACCCTAACCATTACCCGCACCCAAGCATTTAACCCTGACCCTAACCCTAATCCTTAATGATAACCCTAACACTAAACCCTAACCCTAAGCCCAACACTTAACCCTAATCCTATCCCTTAACCCTAACACGAACCCTAATGCTAAACCCTAAACGTAAACCTAACCGTGACCAGTAAACCTAACCCTAACCTCTAACACAAAACATAGCACATAACTCTAACCCTAAAACTAACCCTAACCCTAACCCTAAATCCTAACTCTTAACCTTAACCCTCAGCGTTAACTTTCACGCTAATCTTTAATCCTAACCCTAATCCTAATCTTCAACCCTAAACCTAACACTTAACCCTAACCCTGTACCAAACCCTAACCCCTCATCTTAACCCTACCCGTAAACCTCAACCCTAAACCAAAGTGTAACCGTTAAAACTAAGAGTAACCTTTAACCCTAACCCTAATCCCTAACCGTAAACACTCACCCTAACACTAAACTTCATCCTTAACCCTAACCATAATCCTAACCCTAAATCTAATTCTCAGACTTCTTGCTTTCTTAGAGTTTAGAAAGCCTGCAATCCTCCCATGCCATGCGTGAAAGGAGGCTCTACCACTGTGTCCTGCATGAAACCCACGGGCCCATACCCAGAGTATGATAGAGTGGATTCCCGGGTCAATCCCAGCCACTTAAACTCCCCCTGCCCGCCTAATGCAGACCGGGCCCGTGCGCTAAGCATAAACAATACCTTTAACAGATAACCCTAACCCTGAACATAACACCCAACCCTGTTCCTATTTCTCCCCCTAACACGTAAACCTCACCATGCGCCTAACTTTAACCTCTTATCCTAACGTTAATGCATAACCCATTTCCTGAGAACAACCCCTATCCCATAATTCTAACCCTATCTCCTAGTCATCACTGTGACACCTAATCCCTAACCCTAATTCTAAACCGCTAACCCTAACCGTAACCCTACCTACAACCCTAACACTGACAGTAACCCTTACTTCTAACCCCAACGCTATGCCTAACAAAAACCCTAACCCTTGACCCTAACCCTTCACCCTAACCCCTAAGCCTTACCCTAACCCTTAACCCTAATCCTAATCCTAACCATTAAACCTAACCCTAGCTCTTAAAGCTAACCCTAAACCTTACCCTCACGACTAGACCTAACCCTGACACTAACCTAACACCTAACCCTAACCAGAACCCCTAAAGCTAACCCTGAACCCTATCCCTAACCCTAGCAGTAAACTTTAACCCTAAACCTAAGCCCAACCCGTAACCCTAATCCTATCCTTTTACCCTAAAACTAACCCCTAAACCTAACCCCTATACCTCACCCTAACTCTAACCCCAATCCTAATTCTAACCATACCCCTTCATAAAACACTAACTCCTAACCGCTAACCCTAACACTAACCAAAAACCCTAATCACTAATCCCTAACCCTAACGCTTAACCTTTACCCTAACCGTTAACCCTCACCCTAAATCTTAACACTGACCGTAACCTTAACCTTTAACTCTAAGCCTAACCCTTAACCCTACAGTAAGGAAGACCCTTAATGCTAATGGGATCCCTTATCCCTAACCCTAACACTACAGCTAAAAATAACCCTAATCTTGGATCCTTAAACCTAACCCCTAACACTTACTTTAACCCTAAACCCTAACCCAAATCCTAAGCATTAAACCTAACCCTATCTCTTAACCCTAACGCTAGCCCTTACCCTAACGCCTAGATCTAACCCTAAATCTAACCTACCGCCTAATCCTAACCTTAAGCCCTAATGCTAACACTAACCCTGAACCCTAAACCTACCCGTAACCATTAACACTAACCCTATCCATGAACCTTAACCCTGACCCTAACCATTACCCGCACCCAAGCATTTAACCGTGACCCTAACCCTAATCCTTAATGCTAACCCTAACACTAAACCCTAACCCTAAAACCAACACTTAACCCTAATCCTATCCCTTAACCCTAACCCTAACCCTAATGCTAACACCTAAACGTAACCCTAACCGTGACCAGTAAACCTAACCCTAACCTCTAACACAAACCATAGCACATAACTCTAACCCTAAAACTAACCCTAACCCTAACCCAACCCTAACCCCTAACTCTTAACATTAACCCTAAGCGTTAACTCTCACGCTAACCTTTATTCCTAACCCTAATCCTAATCTTCAACCCTAAACCTAACACTTAACCCTAACCCTGTACCAAACCCTAACCCCTCATCTTAACCCTAACCGTAAACCTCAACCGTAAACCAAAGTGTAACCGTTAAACCTAAGAGTAACCTTTAACCCTAACACTAATCCCTAACCCTAAGCCCTCACCCTAACACTAAACTTCATCCTTAACCCTAACCAGAATCCTAACCCTAAATCTAATTCTCAGACTTCTTGCTTTCTTAGAGTTTAGAAAGCCTGCAATCCTCCCATGCCATGCGTGAAAGGAGGCTCTACCACTGTGTCCTGCATGAAACCCACGGGCCCATACCCAGAGTATGATAGAGTGCGTTCCCGGGTACAATCCCAGCCCCCTAAACTCCCCCCGCCCGCCTAATGCAGACAGGGCCCGTGCGCTAAGCATAAACAATACCTTTAACAGATAACCCTAACCCTGAACATAACACCCAACCATGTTCCTATTTCTCCCCTTAACACGTAAACCTCACCGTGCGCCTAACTTTAACCTCTTATCCTAACGTTAATGCATAACCCATTTCCTGAGAACAACCCCTATCCCATTATTCTAACCCTATCTCCTAGTCATCACTGTGACACCTAATCCCTAACCCTAATTCTAAACCGCTAACCCTAACCGTAACCCTACCTACAACCCTAACACTGACAGTAACCCTTACTTCTAACCCCAACGCTATGCCTAACAAAAACACTAACCCTTGACCCTAACCCTTCACCCTAACCCCTAAGCCTTACCCTAACCCTTAACCCTAATCCTAATCCTAACCATTAAACCTAACCCTAGCTCTTAAAGCTCACCCTAAACCTTAACCTCACGACTAGACCTAACCCTGACACTAAACTAACAGCTAACCCTAACAATAACCCCTAAAGCTAACCTTGAACCCTATCCCTAACCCTAGCAGTAACTTTAACCCGAAACCTAAGCCCAACCCGTAGCCCTAATCCTATCCTTTTACCCTAAAACTAACCCCTAAACCTAACCCCTATACCTCACCCTAACTCTAACCCCAATCCTAATTCTAACCATACCCCTTCATAAAACACTAACTCCTAACTGCTAACCCTAACTCTAACCAAAAACCCTAATCACTAATCCCTAACCCTAACGCTTAACCTTTTCCCTGACCGTTAACCCTCACCCTAAATCTTAACACTGACCCTAACCTTAACCTTTAACTCTAAGCCTAACCCTTAACCCTACAGTAAGGAACACCCTTAATGCTAATGGGATCCCTTATCCCTAACCCTAACACTACAGCTAAAAATAACCCTAACCTTTGATCCTTAAACCTAACCCCTAACACTTACTTTAACCCCAAACCCTAACCCTAATCCTAAGCATTAAACCTAACCCTATCTCTTAACCCTAACGCTAGCCCTTACCCTAACGCCTAGATCTAACCCTAAATCTAACCTACCACCTGATCCTAACCTTAAGCCCTAATGCTAACACTAACCCTGAACCCTAAACCTACCCGTAACCCTTAACACTAACCCTATCCGTGAACCTTAACCCTGACCCTAACCATTACCCGCACCCAAGCATTTAACCCTGACCCTAACCCTAATCCTTAATGATAACCCTAACACTAAACCCTAACCCTAAGCCCAACACTTAACCCTAATCCTATCCCTTAACCCTAACACGAACCCTAATGCTAAACCCTAAACGTAAACCTAACCGTGACCAGTAAACCTAACCCTAACCTCTAACACAAAACATAGCACATAACTCTAACCCTAAAACTAACCCTAACCCTAACCCTAAATCCTAACTCTTAACCTTAACCCTCAGCGTTAACTTTCACGCTAATCTTTAATCCTAACCCTAATCCTAATCTTCAACCCTAAACCTAACACTTAACCCTAACCCTGTACCAAACCCTAACCCCTCATCTTAACCCTACCCGTAAACCTCAACCCTAAACCAAAGTGTAACCGTTAAACCTAAGAGTAACCTTTAACCCTAACCCTAATCCCTAACCGTAAACACTCACCCTAACACTAAACTTCATCCTTAACACTAACCATAATCCTAACCCTAAATCTAATTCTCAGACTTCTTGCTTTCTTAGAGTTTAGAAAGCCTGCAATCCTCCCATGCCATGCGTGAAAGGAGGCTCTACCACTGTGTCCTGCATGAAACCCACGGGCCCATACCCAGAGTATGATAGAGTGGATTCCCGGGTACAATCCCAGCCACTTAAACTCCCCCTGCCCGCCTATTGCAGACCGGGCCCGTGCGCTAAGCATAAACAATACCTTTAACAGATAACCCTAACCCTGAACATAACACCCAACCCTGTTCCTATTTCTCCCCCTAACACGTAAACCTCACCATGCGCCTAACTTTAACCTCTTATCCTAACGTTAATGCATAACCCATTTCCTGAGAACAACCCCTATCCCATAATTCTAACCCTATCTCCTAGTCATCACTGTGACACCTAATCCCTAACCCTAATTCTAAACCGCTAACCCTAACCGTAACCCTACCTACAACCCTAACACTGACAGTAACCCTTACTTCTAACCCCAACGCTATGCCTAACAAAAACCCTAACCCTTGACCCTAACCCTTCACCCTAACCCCTAAGCCTTACCCTAACCCTTAACCCTAATCCTAATCCTAACCATTAAACCTAACCCTAGCTCTTAAAGCTAACCCTAAACCTTACCCTCACGACTAGACCTAACCCTGACACTAACCTAACACCTAACCCTAACCAGAACCCCTAAAGCTAACCCTGAACCCTATCCCTAACCCTAGCAGTAAACTTTAACCCTAAATCTAAGCCCAACCCGTAACCCTAATCCTATCCTTTTACCCTAAAACTAACCCCTAAACCTAACCCCTATACCTCACCCTAACTCTAACCCCAATCCTAATTCTAACCATACCCCTTCATAAAACACTAACTCCTAACCGCTAACCCTAACACTAACCAAAAACCCTAATCACTAATCCCTAACCCTAACGCTTAACCTTTACCCTAACCGTTAACCCTCACCCTAAATCTTAACACTGACCCTAACCTTAACCTTTAACTCTAAGCCTAACCCTTAACCCTACAGTAAGGAAGACCCTTAATGCTAATGGGATCCCTTATCCCTAAACCTAACACTACAGCTAAAAATAACCCTAATCTTGGATCCTTAAACCTAACCCCTAACACTTACTTTAACCCTAAACCCTAACCCAAATCCTAAGCATTAAACCTAACCCTATCTCTTAACCCTAACGCTAGCCCTTACCCTAACGCCTAGATCTAACCCTAAATCTAACCTACCGCCTAATCCTAACCTTAAGCCCTAATGCTAACACTAACCCTGAACCCTAAACCTACCCGTAACCATTAACACTAACCCTATCCGTGAACCTTAACCCTGACCCTAACCATTACCCGCACCCAAGCATTTAACCGTGACCCTAACCCTATTCCTTAATGCTAACCCTAACACTAAACCCTAACCCTAAAACCAACACTTAACCCTAATCCTATCCCTTAACCCTAACCCTAACCCTAATGCTAACCCCTAAACGTAACCCTAACCGTGACCAGTAAACCTAACCCTAACCTCTAACACAAACCATAGCACATAACTCTAACCCTAAAACTAACCCTAACCCTAACCCTAACCCTAACCCCTAACTCTTAACATTAACCCTAAGCGTTAACTCTCACGCTAACCTTTATTCCTAACCCTAATCCTAATCTTCAACCCTAAACCTAACACTTAACCCTAACCCTGTACCAAACCCTAACCCCTCATCTTAACCCTAACCGTAAACCTCAACCCTAAACCAAAGTGTAACCGTTAAACCTAAGAGTAACCTTTAACCCTAACCCTAATCCCTAACCCTAAGCCCTCACCCTAACACTAAACTTCATCCTTAACCCTAACCAGAATCCTAACCCTAAATCTAATTCTCAGACTTCTTGCTTTCTTAGAGTTTAGAAAGCCTGCAATCCTTCCATGCCATGCGTGAAAGGAGGCTCTACCACTGTGTCCTGCATGAAACCCACGGGCCCATACCCAGAGTATGATAGAGTGGGTTCCCGGGTACAATCCCAGCCCCCTAAACTCCCCCCGCCCGCCCACTGCAGACAGGGCCCGTGCGCTAAGCATAAACAATACCTTTAACAGATAACCCTAACCCTGAACATAACACCCAACCATGTTCCTATTTCTCCCCTTAACACGTAAACCTCACCGTGCGCCTAACTTTAACCTCTTATCCTAACGTTAATGCATAACCCATTTCCTGAGAACAACCCCTATCCCATAATTCTAACCCTATCTCCTAGTCATCACTGTGACACCTAATCCCTAACCCTAATTCTAAACCGCTAACCCTAACTGTAACCCTACCTACAACCCTAACACTGACAGTAACCCTTACTTCTAACCCCAACGCTATGCCTAACAAAAACACTAACCCTTGACCCTAACCCTTCACCCTAACCCCTAAGCCTTACCCTAACCCTTAACCCTAATCCTAACCCTCAGCATTAAACCTAACCCTAGCTCTTAAAGCTAACCCTAAACCTTACCCTCACTACTAGACCTAACCCTGACACTAACCTAACACCTAACCCTAACCAGAACCCCTAAAGCTAACCCTGAACCCTATCCCTAACCCTAGCAGTAAACTTTAACCCTAAACCTAAGCCCAACCCGTAGCCCTAATCCTATCCTTTTACCCTAAAACTAACCCCTAAACCTAACCCCTATACCTTACCCTAACTCTAACCCCAATCCTAATTCTAACCATACCCCTTCATAAAACACTAACTCCTAACCGCTAACCCTAACCCTAACCAAAAACCTTAATCACGAATCCCTAACCCTAACGCTTAACCTTTACCCTAACCGTTAACCCTCACCCTAAATCTTAACACTGACCCTAACCTTAACCTTTAACTCTAAGCCTAACCCTTAACCCTACAGTAAGGAAGACCCTTAATGCTAATGGGATCCCTTATCCCTAACCCTAACACTACAGCTAAAAATAACCCTAACCTTTGATCCTTAAACCTAACCCCTAACACTTACTTTAATCCCAAACCCTAATCCTAATCCTAAGCATTCAGCCTAACCTATCTCTTAACCCTAACGCTAGCCCTTACCCTAACGCCTAGATCTAACCCTAAATCTAACCTACCGCCTAATCCTAACCTTAAGCCCTAATGCTAACTCTAACCCTGAACCCTAAACCTATCCGTAACCCTTAACACTAACCCTATCCCTAACCCCCTTACCCTGACTCTGTTAACCCTCACCCTAACCCTCAACCCTGACCCTAACCTTAAACCTTAATCCTAACCATGCGTGAGATGAGCCTCTGCCTTTGTCCTGCGTGACAGTTGATGCCCAACACCCAGGGTACGATGAAGTGGGGACGCAGCCTTGCTCCACACCCACAGTGCCCCGTACGTTAGACAGGACCAATGCCCTAACACACACAGTTAAACGTAAGCCCAAACCCTATCACTAAACCAAACCCTTCGTAAGCCCTGAATCTAACTCCTAATAGTAACTCTAATCCCTGACCCTTACTCTTGCCTCTCATCCTAAACCTAAACCCAACCACTAAACATAATCCTAATCTCTAACCCTAACAGTAATCCTAACCCTAATTCTAACCTAAAACCCTAACCCCTAAACCTAATCCTAGTCCCTAACACCTAACCTTACCCTAAACCGAATTCCAATTCTCAGACTTTTGCAATTCAAAAATTTAAAAAAGCCTAAAATCCACCAATGCAGTGTCTGAGATGAGCGTCCGCCCCTATGTCCTGCATGACAGGCAGGCGCCAATGCCCAGGGTACTATGGAGTGGAGTCCTGGGGTCTGTAGGCTTGCTAAACTCCAGTTTGGAAGAATTACTATAGTCATATATAGGGATGCTTACATTTACTTATAGAAAGCAACTATTGGTATGTGATTTGTAGGCTTGCCTTACTCTAGTTTGGATGAAGAAGCTGAATCATATATAGGAATATTAGCTTTGAGTTAGAGGAAGCATCTATGGGGGGTGCTTTTTTGGCTTGTTAAACTCTGGTTTGGAAGAAGTTCGAGAGTCTTATATAGGAACGATATCATTCTTTCAGAGAAAGCAATTATAGGGAGTTGGTTTGTAGGCTTGCTAAGCTCTAGTTTGGAGGAAGGCGAGAGTCATATATAGGAACGCTTACGTTCACATAAAGCGTCTACGGGGGGACGGTTTCTAGGCTTCCTAAACTCTAGCTTGGAAAAAGAGGACAGTTATGTATAGGAACTCTCGGCGGGGGATTTGTAGCATTGCTAAAATCTTAGATTGGAAAAGTTGCGAGAGTCATACATAGGAATGTTAACATTCACTCAATGAAAGCAACTATAAGGGGTGCTTTCCAGGCTGGCTACACTCTAATTTGGAAAAAGTGCGACAGTCATGTATAGGAAGGCTTATATTCACTCAGACAAAGCAATTATGTGTAGGTGTATAGTAGCCATGCTAACTCTAGTTTGGAAAATTTCGAGAGCCATGTATAGGAAAGCTTACAGTAACTTAGAGAAAGCAACGAACAGGGGTGGAGTGTAGGCTTGCTAAACTCTAGTTTGGAGGAAGTGCCATAGTCATATATAAGGAACGCTTAAATTCGTTCAGAGAAAACAGCTGTCGGGGATTGGTTTGTAGACTTATTCAACTCTAGTTTGGAAGAAGTGCGAGAGACATATATAGGAATGTTTACATTGACTCAAAGAAAGCAACTATGGGGGAGTGTTATTTTGGCATGCCAGATGCTAGTTAGGAAGAAGTACAAGACTCATATATAGGAACGCTTAAATTCACACAGCGAGAGCAACTACAGAGTAGTGTCAGGTAGACATGTTAAAGTCTAGCTTGGGAGAAGTTCCAGAGTCCTATATAGGAAAGGTAACAGCCACTTTGAAAAAGCAAGTCTTGGCGGGTTGTTTGTAGGCCTGCAAAACCCTGTTTTAGGTGAAGTGTGAGAATCATATATGAGAACGCTTACATTCACTCAGAGAAAGCAACGATGGGGTTGTTTGTAGGCTTACTAAACTGCAGTTTGGAAGAAGCACGAGAATCACATATAGGAACACATACATTTTGACGCACTGAAAGTAACTATGGGGTGGTGTCTTATAGGCATGCTAAACTCTAGTTTGGACGAAGTTTGAGAATCACATATAAGAAAGCTTAGAGTCACTTAGAGAAAGCAAATCTCTGGGTGTGGAATGTAGGCCTGCTAAACTCTATTTTGGTTTAAGACGGCGTGGTGGTTTGTAGGCATACTAAACTCTAGTTTGGAAGAAGTAGGAGAATGATATATGGGAACGCTTACATTCACGTAGAGAAAGCAATTATGGGGTGGCGTTTTTGTAGCCATGCTAATCTCTAGTTTGGAAGAAGTTAAGGAGTAATATATAGGAAAGGGTATAGTCATAGAAACCAACTCTCGGGGGATGTTTTGTACACCTGCAAAACTCCAGTTTGGAAGTGGGGGAGAGTCATATTGGGGACCGCGTGCATTCACTCAGAGAAATCAACGATGGGATTGTGATTTGTAGGCATAGTCAACTCTAGTTTGGAAGAAGTACAAGAATCGTATATAGGAACGCTTACCTTCACGCAGAGAAAGCAACTATGGAGTGATGTTTGTATGCCTACTAAAATATAGTTTGGAGGAAGTTCGAGAGCCATATCTGGGAAGCTTACAGTCACTTAGAGAAAGCAACTCTCGGGGGTGTTTCGTAGGCCTGCTAAACTCTATTTTCAATGAAGTGTTAGAATAATATATGGGAACTCAGTGAAAGCAACGTTGTGGTTGTGGTTCCTAGGCATACTAACCTGTAATTTGGAAGAAGCAAGAGAATCACATGTAGAACTGCTTACATTCCGGCACCGAATGCAACTATGGGGTGGTGTTTTGTAGGCTTGCAAAACTCTAGTTTGGACGAAGTTTGAGAGTCATATATAGGAAAGTTTACAGTCACGTAGAGAAAGCAACTCTCTGGGTGTGGAATGTAGAGTTATTTTGGTTGAAATAGAGTTATTTTGGTTGAAGTGTGAGAGTCATATATGGGAACGCTTACATTCACTCAGAGAAAACAACGTTTGGGTGGTGGTTTGCAGGGCATACTAAACTGTAGTTTGGAAGAAGTACGAGAGTCCTATATAGGAACACTTACATTCACGCAGAGAAAGCACTTATGGCGTCAGGTTTTGTAGGCATGCTAAACTGCAGTTTGGAAGAAGTTGGAGAACCTTATACAGGAAAGATTACCGTCACCTAGGGAAAGCAACTCTCGGGAGATTTTTTTGTACACATGCTAAACTCTAATTTGGATGAAGTGTGAGAATCAAACATGGGACCGCTTACATTCCCTCAGAGAAACAACACTGGGGTGGTTTTTGTAGGCATACTAAATAGTTTGGAAGAAGTACGAGAATGATATTTGGGAACGCTTACATTCACACAGAGAAAGCAACTACGGGGTGGTGTTTTGTAAGCATGCTATAGTTTGGAAGAAGTTCTAAACCTGAACAGTCACTTAGAGAAAGCAACTCTTGGTGGGTGATTTTTAGGTCTGCTAAATTGTATTTTGAAAGAAGTACCAGAGTCATATATACTAATGCTTACATTCATGCAAAGAAAAAACCATGGGGTGATGTTTTGTGGGCATGTTAACCTGTAGTTTGGAAGAAGTTGGAGAGTCTTATTTAGGAAAGCTTACAGTCACCTAGAGAAAGCAACTCTCGGGAGAGCCTTTCTTGGCCTGCTAAACTCTACTTTGCATCAATTGTGAGAGTCAAACATGGGAATGCTTTCATTCATTCAGAGAACGCAACGTTTGGGTGGTGGTTTGTAGGCATTCTAAACTGTATTTTGGAGGAAGTACGAGAGTCATGTATATGAACGCTTACATTCAGGCAGAGAAAGCAACTCTGGGGTCGTATTTTGTTGGCATGCTAAACTGTGGTTTGGAAGAAGTTCGAGAGTCTTATATAGGAAAGATTACAGTGACACAGAGAAAACAACTCTCGGAAGTTTATTGGTAGGCCTGCTAAACTCTAACTTGGATGAAATGTGAGAACGCTTGCATTCATTCACTCAGAGAAGGAAACATCGTGATGGTTTGAAGGCATAATAACTGTAGTTGGGAAGAAGTAGGAGAGTCATATATATGAAACGTTACATTCACGCAGAGAACGCAACTGTGGGGTGGCGATGTATGCATGTTAATCTGTAGTTTGGAGGAAGTGCGAGAGTCATATCTGGGGAAAATTACAGTCACTTAGAGAAAGGAACCATCTTGGGCTGGTTTGTAGATCTGCTAAATTCTATTTGGGAAACAGAGTGTGAGTCATATATGGGAACGCTTATGTTCACTCAGAGAAAGCAACCACGGTGTGGTGTTTTGTTGGCATGGTGTAGTTTGAAAGAAGTTGGAGATTCTTATATAGGAAAGTTTACAGTCACCTAGAGAAAGCAACTCACGGGGTGTTGTTTGTAGGCCTGCTAAATTCTAATTTAGATGAAGTGAGAGAGGCATATATATGAACGCTTATATTGATGCAGAGAAAGCAACTATGGGGTGGTGTTTTGTAGGCATGCTAAAATATAATTTGGAAGAAGTTCGAAAACAGTCACTTAGAGAAAGCAACTCTCGGCGGTTGATTTTTCGGTGTGCTAAATTGTATTTTGAAAGAAGTACCAGAGTCATATATAAAAACGCTTACATTCATGCAGAGAAAGCAACTGTGGGGTGGTGTTTTCTAGGCATGCTAAACTCTAGTTTGGACGAAGTTTGAGAATCACATATAAGAAAGCTTAGAGTCGCTAAAGCAAATCTCTGGGTGTGGAATGTAGGCGTGCCAAACTCTATTTTGGTTTCGGAGTGAGAGTCATATATGGGAAGGCTTACATTCACTCAGAGAAAGCAACGATGGTGTGGTGGTTTGCAGGCATACTGAACTCTAGTTTGGAAGAAGTAGGAGAATGATATATGGGAACGCTTACATTCATGCAGAGAAAGCAATTATGGGGTGGCTTTTGTGTAGCCATGCAAATCTCTATTTTGCAAGAAGTTAAAGAGCAATATATAGGAAAGCGTACCGTCATTTATAGAAACCAACTTTTGGGGGATGGTTTGTAGGCCTGCAAAACTCTACTTTGGAAGAAGGGGGAGAGTCATATGGGGGACTGGGTACATTCACTCGGAGAAATCAACGATGGGGTTGTGGTTTGTAGGCATACTAAACTCTAGTTTGGAAGAAGGACGAGAATCATATATAGGAACGCTTACATTCATGCAGAGAAAGCAACTATGGAGTGATGTTTGTATGCCTACTAAACGATAGTTTGGAGGATGCTCGAGAGTCATATCTGGAAAGCTTACAGTCATTTAGAGAAAGCAACTCTCTGGGGATGGTTCGTAGGCCTGCTAAACTCTATTTTCAATGAAGTGTTAGAATCATATGCAGGAACGCTTACATTCACTCAGAGAAAGCAACGTTGGGGTGGCCGTTTTTGAGCATACTAAACTCTACTTTGGAAGAGGTACGAGAGACATAAATACGAACGCTTACATTAACACAGAGAAAGCAAATACGGGGTGCTGTAGTGCAGGCATGCTAAACTATAGATTGGAAGAAGTTAGAAAGCTGACAGTCACTTAGAGAAAGCAACTCTTGGCGGGTGATTTTTAGGTCTGCTAAATTGTATTTTGAAAGACGTACCAGAGTCATATATACAAACGCTTACATTCATGCAGAGAAAGAAACTATGGGGTGACGTGTTTTTGGCATGCTAAACTGCAGTTTGAAAGGAGTTCCAGAGCGTTATATAGGATAGCTTACAGTCACCTAGAGAAAACAACACTCGGGACAGCTTTGCAAGCCTCTAAACACTAATTAGCAGCAATTGTGAGAGTCAAATATGGGAACGCTTACATTCACGGAGAGAACACAACGTTTGGGTGGTGGTTTGTAGGCATAATAACTGTAGGTCGGAAGAAGTAGGAGAGTCATATATATGAACAGTTACATTCACGCAGAGAAAGAAACTGTTGGGTGGTGTATGTACGCATGTTAATCTATACTTTGGAGGAAGTTTGAGAGTCATATCTGGGGAAAATTACAGTCACATAGCTAAATCAACCATCGGGGACTGGTTTGTAGGTCTGCTAAATTCTATTTTGGAAAAAGTGATTCATATAAGGGAATTCTTATGTTCACTCAGAGAAAGCAACGATGCGGTGGTGTATTGTTGGCATGCTAAACTTTAGTTTGGAAGAAGTTCGAGAGTTTTACATAGGAAAGCTTACATTCACCTAGAGAAAGCAACTCTCAGGATGTGGTTTATAGGCCTGGTGAACTCTAATTTGGATCAAGTGTGAGAGTCATACATACGAGTTCCAAAATACAGTTTAGTATGCCTACAAACCACCAGCCTAACATTGCTTTCTCTGAGTGGATATAGGCCTTCCCTTATATGAATCTCGGACTGCTTTCAAAATGCAATTTGCCTGACCTACAAAACACCGCCCGAGAGTTGCTTTCTCTCACTATAAGCTTTCCTATATATGACTTTGGAACATAATTTAGCATGCCAACAAAAGGCCACCCCATAGTTTGCGTGAATGTAAGCGTTCCTATGCATCACGCTCGTACTTCTTCCAAAGTATAGTACACCTACCAACCACCTCCCCAACGTTGCTTTTTCTGAGTGAATGTAAGCATTCTTTTATTCTCGTACTTCCTCCAAACTCCAGTTTAGTGTGACTAAAAATCACCACCGCAACCCTGCTTTCTCTGAGTGAATGTTAGCGTTCCCGTTTATGATTCACACTTCATCCAAAATAGAATTTAGCAGAACTACAAACCGGCCCCCAAGGGTTGCTTTCTCTGTGAGACTGTAAGCTTTCCTATTACTCTTAACTTCTTCGCAACTAGAGATTTGCATGCCTACAAAACACCACCCCATAGTTGCCCTCTCTGCGTGAATGTAAGCACTCACATATATGACTCTGCTACTTCTTCCAAAATACAGTTTAGTATGCTTACAAACAACCACCCAAAAGTTAAGTTCTCTGAGAGAATGTTAGCGTTCCCATGTATGACAGTCACAAATGGTGCAAGGTAGAGTTTAGCAGGCTTACAAACAATCTCTCGAAAGTTGCTTCCTCTAGCGGACAGTAAGCTTTCCTATAAAAGACTGTCGAACTTTTTCGAAACTACATTTCAGCACGCCAACAAAACATCACCACATAGATTTTCTCAGCATAAATGTAACAGATTTTATATATGACTCTGGTACTTCTTTCAAAATACAATTTAGCACACCTCAAAATCAACTGCCGAGAGTTGCATTCTCTGTCACTGTCAGCTTTCGAACTTCTTCCAAATTATATTTTATCATGCCTACAAAACACCACCCCATAGTTGCTTTCTCTGCGTCCATATAAGCGTTCATATATATGAGTCTCGTACTCCTTCCAAACTGGAGTTAGTATACCTACAAACCGGCACCCAAATTTACCTTTCTCTGAGTGAATGAAGCGTATCCATGTATGCCTCTTTCACTTCATCCAAATTGGAGTTTAGAGGCCCACAAACCACCTCCTGTGAGTTGCTTTCTCTAGGTGACTATAAACTTTCCTATATAAGACTCTCGAACTTCTTCCAAACTACAGTTTAGCATGCCAACAATACAGCGCACCATCGTTGATTTCTCTGAGTGAACATAAGCGTTCCCATGTATGACTCTCACTCTTCTTCCAAAATAGAATTTAGCAGACCTACACAACACCCGATGGTTCCAATTCTCTAGGTGACTCTAATTTTTCCCACATATGACTCTCGAGCTTCCTCCAAACTAGATTATGATGATTACATAGGCCACCCCACAGTTGCTTTCTCTTCGTGAATGTAACCGTTCATATATGACCCTCCTACTTCTTTTGAACTACAGCATTTATTCCTACAAACCATCACGACAACGTTCTTTCTCTGAGTGAATGTAAGCGTTCCTGCATATGATTCTAACACTTCATTGAAAATAGAGTTTAGCAGGCCTACGAACCACCCCCAGAGAGTTGCTTTCTCTAAATGACTGTAAGCTTTCCAGATATGACTCTCGAGCATCCTCCAAACTATCGTTTAGTAGGCATACAAACATCACTCCATAGTTGCTTTCTCTGCATGAATGTAAGCGTTCCTATATATGATTCTCGTCCTTCTTCCAAACTAGAGTTTAGTATGCCTACAAACCACAACCCCATCGTTGATTTCTCCGAGTGAATGTACCCAGTCCCCCATATGATTCTCCCCCTTCTTCCAAAGTAGAGTTTTGCAGGCCTACAAACCATCCCCCAAAAGTTGGTTTCTATAAATGACGGTACGCTTTCCTATATATTTCTCTTTAACTTCTTGCAAAATAGAGATTTGCATGGCTACACAAAAGCCACCCCATAATTGCTTTCTCTGCATGAATGTAAGCGTTCCCATATATCATTCTCCTACTTCTTCCAAACTAGAGTTCAGTATGCCTGCAAACCACCACACCATCGTTGCTTTCTCTGAGTGAATGTAAGCCTTCCCATATATGACTCTCACTCCGAAACCAAAATAGAGTTTGGCACGCCTACATTCCACACCCAGAGATTTACTTTAAGCGACTCTAAGCTTTCTTATATGTGATTCTCAAACTTCGTCCAAACTAGAGTTTAGCACGCCTAGAAAACACCACCCCACAGTTCCTTTCTCTGCATGAATGTAAGCGTTTGAATATATGACACTGGTACTTCTTTCAAAATACAATTTAGCAGACCTAAAAATCCACCGCCAAGAGTTGCTTTCTCTAAATGACTGTCTGCTTTCGAACTTCTTCCAAACTATATTTTAGCAGGCCTACAAAACACCACCCCATAGTTGCTTTCTCTGCGTCCATATAAGCGTTCATATATGTCACTCTAGTACTTCTTCCAAACTGGAGTTAGTATACCTACAAACCGGCACCCCAATTTACCTTTCTCTGAGTGAATGAAGCGTATCCATGTATGCCTGTTTCACTTCATCCAAATTAGAGTTTAGCGGCCTACAAACCACCTCCTGTGAGTTGCTTTCTCTAGGTGACTGTAAACTTTCCTATATAAGACTCTCGAACTTCTTCCAAACTACAGTTTAGCATGCCAACAATACAGCGCCCCATCGTTGATTTCTGTGAGTCAACATAAGCGTTCCCATCTATGACTCTCACTCTTTTTCCAAAATAGAATTTAGCAGACCTACACACCAGCCCCCGATGGTTCCTTTCTCTAAATGACTCTAATTTTCCCCAGATATGACTCTCGAACTTCCTCCAAACTACAGATTATGATGATTACATACGCCACCCCACAGTTGCTTTCTCTGCGTGAATGTAACCGTTCATATATGACTCTCCTACTTCTTCGAACTACAGTTGTTATTCCTACAAACCACCACGACAAAGTTCTTTCTCTGAGTGAATGCAAGCGTTCTCACACTTCATCCAAATTACAGTTTAGCAGACCTACCAACAAACTACAGAGAGTTGTTTTCTCTGTGTCACTGTAATCTTTCCTATATAAGGCTCTCGAACTTCTTCCAAACCACAGTTTAGCATGCCAACAAAATACGATCACAGAGTTGCTTTCTCTGCGTGAATGTAAGCATTCGTATATATGACTCTCCTACTTCCTCCAAAATACAGTTGAGAATGCTTACAAACCACCACCCAAACGTTGCGTTCTCTGAGTGAATGTAAGCGTTCCCATGTTTGACTCTCACAATTGATGCAAATTAGAGTTTAGCACGCTTAGAAACAATCTGCCGAGAGTTACTTTCTCTAGGTGACTGTAAGCTTTCTTATATAAGACTCGCGAACTTCTTCCAAACTACAGTTTAGCATGCCAACGAAACACTGCCCCATCGTTGATTTCTCTGAGTGAACATAAGCGTTCCCACATATGACTTTCACTCTTCTTCCAAAATAGAATTTAGCAGATCTACAAAACGGCCCCCGATGGTTGCTTTCTCTAAGTGACTGCAATTTTCCCCAGATATGACTCTCGAACTTCCTCCAAAGTATAGATTAACATGCGTACATACACCACCCAACAGTTTCTTTCTCTGCGTGAATGTAACCGTTCATATATATGACTCTCCTACTTCTTCCGAACTACAGTTATTATGCCTACAAACCACCACCCAAACGTTGTGTTCTCTCCGTGAATGTAAGCGTTCCCATGTTTGACTCTCACAATTGCTGCTAATTAGTGTTTAGAGGCTTGCAAAGCTGTCCCGAGTGTTGCTTTCTCTAGGTGACTGTAAGCTATCCTATATAACACTCTGGAACTCCTTTCAAACTGCAGTTTAGCATGCCAAAAACACATCACCCCATAGTTTCTTTCTCTGCATGAATGTAAGCGTTTGTATATGACTCTGGTACGTCTTTCAAAATACAATTTAGCAGACCTAAAAATCACCCGCCAAGAGTTGCTTTCTCTAAGTGACTGTCAGCTTTCTAACTTCTTCCAATCTATAGTTTAGCATGCCTGCATTACAGCACCCCATATTTGCTTTCTCTGTGTTAATGTAAGCGTTCGTATTTATGTCTCTCGTACCTCTTCCAAAGTAGAGTTTAGTATGCTCAAAAACGGCCACCCCCACGTTGCTTTCTCTGAGTGAATGTAAGCGTTCCTGCATATGATTCTAACACTTCATTGAAAATAGAGTTTAGCAGGCCTACGAACCACCCCCAGAGAGTTGCTTTCTCTAAAAGACTGTAAGCTTTCCAGATATGACTCTCGAGCATCCTCCAAACTATCGTTTAGTAGGCATACAAACATCACTCCATAGTTGCTTTCTCTGCATGAATGTAAGCGTTCCTATATATGATTCTCGTCCTTCTTCCAAACTAGAGTTTAGTATGCCTACAAACCACAACCCCATCGTTGATTTCTCCGAGTGAATGTACCCAGTCCCCCATATGATTCTCCCCCTTCTTCCAAAGTAGAGTTTTGCAGGCCTACAAACCATCCCCCAAAAGTTGGTTTCTATAAATGACGGTACGCTTTCCTATATATTTCTCTTTAACTTCTTGCAAAATAGAGATTTGCATGGCTACACAAAAGCCACCCCATAATTGCTTTCTCTGCATGAATATAAGCGTTCCCATATATCATTCTCCTACTTCTTCCAAACTAGAGTTCAGTATGCCTGCAAACCACCACACCATCGTTGCTTTCTCTGAGTGAATGTAAGCCTTCCCATATATGACTCTCACTCCGAAACCAAAATAGAGTTTAGCACGCCTACATTCCACACCCAGAGATTTGCTTTAAGCGACTCTAAGCTTTCTTATATGTGATTCTCAAACTTCGTCCAAACTAGAGTTTAGCACGCCTAGAAAACACCACCCCACAGTTCCTTTCTCTGCATGAATGTAAGCGTTTGAATATATGACACTGGTACTTCTTTCAAAATACAATTTAGCAGACCTAAAAATCCACCGCCAAGAGTTGCTTTCTCTAAATGACTGTCTGCTTTCGAACTTCTTCCAAACTATATTTTAGCAGGCCTACAAAACACCACCCCATAGTTGCTTTCACGGCGTCCATATAAGCGTTCATATATGTCACTCTAGTACTTCTTCCAAACTGGAGTTAGTATACCTACAAACCGGCACCCCAATTTACCTTTCTCTGAGTGAATGAAGCGTATCCATGTATGCCTGTTTCACTTCATCCAAATTAGAGTTTAGCGGCCTACAAACCACCTCCTGTGAGTTGCTTTCTCTAGGTGACTGTAAACTTTCCTATATAAGACTCTCAAACTTCTTCCAAACTACAGTTTAGCATGCCAACAATACAGCGCCCCATCGTTGATTTCTGTGAGTCAACATAAGCGTTCCCATCTATGACTCTCACTCTTTTTCCAAAATAGAATTTAGCAGACCTACACACCAGCCCCCGATGGTTCCTTTCTCTAAATGACTCTAATTTTCCCCAGATATGACTCTCGAACTTCCTCCAAACTACAGATTATGATGATTACATACGCCACCCCACAGTTGCTTTCTCTGCGTGAATGTAACCGTTCATATATGACTCTCCTACTTCTTCGAACTGCAGTTGTTATTCCTACAAACCACCACGACAAAGTTCTTTCTCTGAGTGAATGCAAGCGTTCTCACACTTCATCCAAATTACAGTTTAGCAGACCTACCAACAAACTACAGAGAGTTGTTTTCTCTGTGTCACTGTAATCTTTCCTATATAAGGCTCTCGAACTTCTTCCAAACCACAGTTTAGCATGCCAACAAAATACGATCACAGAGTTGCTTTCTCTGCGTGAATGTAGGCATTCGTATATATGACTCTCCTACTTCCTCCAAAATACAGTTGAGAATGCTTACAAACCACCACCCAAACGTTGCGTTCTCTGAGTGAATGTAAGCGTTCCCATGTTTGACTCTCACAATTGATGCAAATTAGAGTTTAGCACGCTTAGAAACAATCTGCCGAGAGTTACTTTCTCTAGGTGACTGTAAGCTTTCTTATATAAGACTCGCGAACTTCTTCCAAACTACAGTTTAGCATGCCAACGAAACACTGCCCCATCGTTGATTTCTCTGAGTGAACATAAGCGTTCCCACATATGACTTTCTCTCTTCTTCCAAAATAGAATTTAGCAGATCTACAAAACGGCCCCCGATGGTTGCTTTCTCTAAGTGACTGCAATTTTCCCCAGATATGACTCTCGAACTTCCTCCAAAGTATAGATTAACATGCGTACATACACCACCCAACAGTTTCTTTCTCTGCGTGAATGTAACCGTTCATATATATGACTCTCCTACTTCTTCCGAACTACAGTTATTATGCCTACAAACCACCACCCAAACGTTGTGTTCTCTCCGTGAATGTAAGCGTTCCCATGTTTGACTCTCACAATTGCTGCTAATTAGTGTTTAGAGGCTTGCAAAGCTGTCCCGAGTGTTGCTTTCTCTAGGTGACTGTAAGCTATCCTATATAACACTCTGGAACTCCTTTCAAACTGCAGTTTAGCATGCCAAAAACACATCACCCCATAGTTTCTTTCTCTGCATGAATGTAAGCGTTTGTATATGACTCTGGTACGTCTTTCAAAATACAATTTAGCAGACCTAAAAATCACCCGCCAAGAGTTGCTTTCTCTAAGTGACTGTCAGCTTTCTAACTTCTTCCAATCTATAGTTTAGCATGCCTGCATTACAGCACCCCATATTTGCTTTCTCTGTGTTAATGTAAGCGTTCGTATTTATGTCTCTCGTACCTCTTCCAAAGTAGAGTTTAGTATGCTCAAAAACGGCCACCCCCACGTTGCTTTCTCTGAGTGAATGTAAGCGTTCCTGCATATGATTCTAACACTTCATTGAAAATAGAGTTTAGCAGGCCTACGAACCACCCCCAGAGAGTTGCTTTCTCTAAATGACTGTAAGCTTTCCAGATATGACTCTCGAGCATCCTCCAAACTATCGTTTAGTAGGCATACAAACATCACTCCATAGTTGCTTTCTCTGCATGAATGTAAGCGTTCCTATATATGATTCTCGTCCTTCTTCCAAACTAGAGTTTAGTATGCCTACAAACCACAACCCCATCGTTGATTTCTCCGAGTGAATGTACCCAGTCCCCCATATGATTCTCCCCCTTCTTCCAAAGTAGAGTTTTGCAGGCCTACAAACCATCCCCCAAAAGTTGGTTTCTATAAATGACGGTACGCTTTCCTATATATTTCTCTTTAACTTCTTGCAAAATAGAGATTTGCATGGCTACACAAAAGCCACCCCATAATTGCTTTCTCTGCATGAATGTAAGCGTTCCCATATATCATTCTCCTACTTCTTCCAAACTAGAGTTCAGTATGCCTGCAAACCACCACACCATCGTTGCTTTCTCTGAGTGAATGTAAGCCTTCCCATATATGACTCTCACTCCGAAACCAAAATAGAGTTTAGCACGCCTACATTCCACACCCAGAGATTTGCTTTAAGCGACTCTAAGCTTTCTTATATGTGATTCTCAAACTTCGTCCAAACTAGAGTTTAGCACGCCTAGAAAACACCACCCCACAGTTCCTTTCTCTGCATGAATGTAAGCGTTTGAATATATGACACTGGTACTTCTTTCAAAATACAATTTAGCAGACCTAAAAATCCACCGCCAAGAGTTGCTTTCTCTAAATGACTGTCTGCTTTCGAACTTCTTCCAAACTATATTTTAGCAGGCCTACAAAACACCACCCCATAGTTGCTTTCTCTGCGTCCATATAAGCGTTCATATATGTCACTCTAGTACTTCTTCCAAACTGGAGTTAGTATACCTACAAACCGGCACCCCAATTTACCTTTCTCTGAGTGAATGAAGCGTATCCATGTATGCCTGTTTCACTTCATCCAAATTAGAGTTTAGCGGCCTACAAACCACCTCCTGTGAGTTGCTTTCTCTAGGTGACTGTAAACTTTCCTATATAAGACTCTCGAACTTCTTCCAAACTACAGTTTAGCATGCCAACAATACAGCGCCCCATCGTTGATTTCTGTGAGTCAACATAAGCGTTCCCATCTATGACTCTCACTCTTTTTCCAAAATAGAATTTAGCAGACCTACACACCAGCCCCCGATGGTTCCTTTCTCTAAATGACTCTAATTTTCCCCAGATATGACTCTCGAACTTCCTCCAAACTACAGATTATGATGATTACATACGCCACCCCACAGTTGCTTTCTCTGCGTGAATGTAACCGTTCATATATGACTCTCCTACTTCTTCGAACTACAGTTGTTATTCCTACAAACCACCACGACAAAGTTCTTTCTCTGAGTGAATGCAAGCGTTCTCACACTTCATCCAAATTACAGTTTAGCAGACCTACCAACAAACTACAGAGAGTTGTTTTCTCTGTGTCACTGTAATCTTTCCTATATAAGGCTCTCGAACTTCTTCCAAACCACAGTTTAGCATGCCAACAAAATACGATCACAGAGTTGCTTTCTCTGCGTGAATGTAAGCATTCGTATATATGACTCTCCTACTTCCTCCAAAATACAGTTGAGAATGCTTACAAACCACCACCCAAACGTTGCGTTCTCTGAGTGAATGTAAGCGTTCCCATGTTTGACTCTCACAATTGATGCAAATTAGAGTTTAGCACGCTTAGAAACAATCTGCCGAGAGTTACTTTCTCTAGGTGACTGTAAGCTTTCTTATATAAGACTCGCGAACTTCTTCCAAACTACAGTTTAGCATGCCAACGAAACACTGCCCCATCGTTGATTTCTCTGAGTGAACATAAGCGTTCCCACATATGACTTTCTCTCTTCTTCCAAAATAGAATTTAGCAGATCTACAAAACGGCCCCCGATGGTTGCTTTCTCTAAGTGACTGCAATTTTCCCCAGATATGACTCTCGAACTTCCTCCAAAGTATAGATTAACATGCGTACATACACCACCCAACAGTTTCTTTCTCTGCGTGAATGTAACCGTTCATATATATGACTCTCCTACTTCTTCCGAACTACAGTTATTATGCCTACAAACCACCACCCAAACGTTGTGTTCTCTCCGTGAATGTAAGCGTTCCCATGTTTGACTCTCACAATTGCTGCTAATTAGTGTTTAGAGGCTTGCAAAGCTGTCCCGAGTGTTGCTTTCTCTAGGTGACTGTAAGCTATCCTATATAACACTCTGGAACTCCTTTCAAACTGCAGTTTAGCATGCCAAAAACACATCACCCCATAGTTTCTTTCTCTGCATGAATGTAAGCGTTTGTATATGACTCTGGTACGTCTTTCAAAATACAATTTAGCAGACCTAAAAATCACCCGCCAAGAGTTGCTTTCTCTAAGTGACTGTCAGCTTTCTAACTTCTTCCAATCTATAGTTTAGCATGCCTGCATTACAGCACCCCATATTTGCTTTCTCTGTGTTAATGTAAGCGTTCGTATTTATGTCTCTCGTACCTCTTCCAAAGTAGAGTTTAGTATGCTCAAAAACGGCCACCCCCACGTTGCTTTCTCTGAGTGAATGTAAGCGTTCCTGCATATGATTCTAACACTTCATTGAAAATAGAGTTTAGCAGGCCTACGAACCACCCCCAGAGAGTTGCTTTCTCTAAATGACTGTAAGCTTTCCAGATATGACTCTCGAGCATCCTCCAAACTATCGTTTAGTAGGCATACAAACATCACTCCATAGTTGCTTTCTCTGCATGAATGTAAGCGTTCCTATATATGATTCTCGTCCTTCTTCCAAACTAGAGTTTAGTATGCCTACAAACCACAACCCCATCGTTGATTTCTCCGAGTGAATGTACCCAGTCCCCCATATGATTCTCCCCCTTCTTCCAAAGTAGAGTTTTGCAGGCCTACAAACCATCCCCCAAAAGTTGGTTTCTATAAATGACGGTACGCTTTCCTATATATTTCTCTTTAACTTCTTGCAAAATAGAGATTTGCATGGCTACACAAAAGCCACCCCATAATTGCTTTCTCTGCATGAATGTAAGCGTTCCCATATATCATTCTCCTACTTCTTCCAAACTAGAGTTCAGTATGCCTGCAAACCACCACACCATCGTTGCTTTCTCTGAGTGAATGTAAGCCTTCCCATATATGACTCTCACTCCGAAACCAAAATAGAGTTTGGCACGCCTACATTCCACACCCAGAGATTTGCTTTAAGCGACTCTAAGCTTTCTTATATGTGATTCTCAAACTTCGTCCAAACTAGAGTTTAGCACGCCTAGAAAACACCACCCCACAGTTCCTTTCTCTGCATGAATGTAAGCGTTTGAATATATGACACTGGTACTTCTTTCAAAATACAATTTAGCAGACCTAAAAATCCACCGCCAAGAGTTGCTTTCTCTAAATGACTGTCTGCTTTCGAACTTCTTCCAAACTATATTTTAGCAGGCCTACAAAACACCACCCCATAGTTGCTTTCTCTGCGTCCATATAAGCGTTCATATATGTCACTCTAGTACTTCTTCCAAACTGGAGTTAGTATACCTACAAACCGGCACCCCAATTTACCTTTCTCTGAGTGAATGAAGCGTATCCATGTATGCCTGTTTCACTTCATCCAAATTAGAGTTTAGCGGCCTACAAACCACCTCCTGTGAGTTGCTTTCTCTAGGTGACTGTAAACTTTCCTATATAAGACTCTCGAACTTCTTCCAAACTACAGTTTAGCATGCCAACAATACAGCGCCCCATCGTTGATTTCTGTGAGTCAACATAAGCGTTCCCATCTATGACTCTCACTCTTTTTCCAAAATAGAATTTAGCAGACCTACACACCAGCCCCCGATGGTTCCTTTCTCTAAATGACTCTAATTTTCCCCAGATATGACTCTCGAACTTCCTCCAAACTACAGATTATGATGATTACATACGCCACCCCACAGTTGCTTTCTCTGCGTGAATGTAACCGTTCATATATGACTCTCCTACTTCTTCGAACTACAGTTGTTATTCCTACAAACCACCACGACAAAGTTCTTTCTCTGAGTGAATGCAAGCGTTCTCACACTTCATCCAAATTACAGTTTAGCAGACCTACCAACAAACTACAGAGAGTTGTTTTCTCTGTGTCACTGTAATCTTTCCTATATAAGGCTCTCGAACTTCTTCCAAACCACAGTTTAGCATGCCAACAAAATACGATCACAGAGTTGCTTTCTCTGCGTGAATGTAAGCATTCGTATATATGACTCTCCTACTTCCTCCAAAATACAGTTGAGAATGCTTACAAACCACCACCCAAACGTTGCGTTCTCTGAGTGAATGTAAGCGTTCCCATGTTTGACTCTCACAATTGATGCAAATTAGAGTTTAGCACGCTTAGAAACAATCTGCCGAGAGTTACTTTCTCTAGGTGACTGTAAGCTTTCTTATATAAGACTCGCGAACTTCTTCCAAACTACAGTTTAGCATGCCAACGAAACACTGCCCCATCGTTGATTTCTCTGAGTGAACATAAGCGTTCCCACATATGACTTTCTCTCTTCTTCCAAAATAGAATTTAGCAGATCTACAAAACGGCCCCCGATGGTTGCTTTCTCTAAGTGACTGCAATTTTCCCCAGATATGACTCTCGAACTTCCTCCAAAGTATAGATTAACATGCGTACATACACCACCCAACAGTTTCTTTCTCTGCGTGAATGTAACCGTTCATATATATGACTCTCCTACTTCTTCCGAACTACAGTTATTATGCCTACAAACCACCACCCAAACGTTGTGTTCTCTCCGTGAATGTAAGCGTTCCCATGTTTGACTCTCACAATTGCTGCTAATTAGTGTTTAGAGGCTTGCAAAGCTGTCCCGAGTGTTGCTTTCTCTAGGTGACTGTAAGCTATCCTATATAACACTCTGGAACTCCTTTCAAACTGCAGTTTAGCATGCCAAAAACACATCACCCCATAGTTTCTTTCTCTGCATGAATGTAAGCGTTTGTATATGACTCTGGTACGTCTTTCAAAATACAATTTAGCAGACCTAAAAATCACCCGCCAAGAGTTGCTTTCTCTAAGTGACTGTCAGCTTTCTAACTTCTTCCAATCTATAGTTTAGCATGCCTGCATTACAGCACCCCATATTTGCTTTCTCTGTGTTAATGTAAGCGTTCGTATTTATGTCTCTCGTACCTCTTCCAAAGTAGAGTTTAGTATGCTCAAAAACGGCCACCCCCACGTTGCTTTCTCTGAGTGAATGTAAGCGTTCCTGCATATGATTCTAACACTTCATTGAAAATAGAGTTTAGCAGGCCTACGAACCACCCCCAGAGAGTTGCTTTCTCTAAATGACTGTAAGCTTTCCAGATATGACTCTCGAGCATCCTCCAAACTATCGTTTAGTAGGCATACAAACATCACTCCATAGTTGCTTTCTCTGCATGAATGTAAGCGTTCCTATATATGATTCTCGTCCTTCTTCCAAACTAGAGTTTAGTATGCCTACAAACCACAACCCCATCGTTGATTTCTCCGAGTGAATGTACCCAGTCCCCCATATGATTCTCCCCCTTCTTCCAAAGTAGAGTTTTGCAGGCCTACAAACCATCCCCCAAAAGTTGGTTTCTATAAATGACGGTACGCTTTCCTATATATTTCTCTTTAACTTCTTGCAAAATAGAGATTTGCATGGCTACACAAAAGCCACCCCATAATTGCTTTCTCTGCATGAATGTAAGCGTTCCCATATATCATTCTCCTACTTCTTCCAAACTAGAGTTCAGTATGCCTGCAAACCACCACACCATCGTTGCTTTCTCTGAGTGAATGTAAGCCTTCCCATATATGACTCTCACTCCGAAACCAAAATAGAGTTTGGCACGCCTACATTCCACACCCAGAGATTTGCTTTAAGCGACTCTAAGCTTTCTTATATGTGATTCTCAAACTTCGTCCAAACTAGAGTTTAGCACGCCTAGAAAACACCACCCCACAGTTCCTTTCTCTGCATGAATGTAAGCGTTTGAATATATGACACTGGTACTTCTTTCAAAATACAATTTAGCAGACCTAAAAATCCACCGCCAAGAGTTGCTTTCTCTAAATGACTGTCTGCTTTCGAACTTCTTCCAAACTATATTTTAGCAGGCCTACAAAACACCACCCCATAGTTGCTTTCTCTGCGTCCATATAAGCGTTCATATATGTCACTCTAGTACTTCTTCCAAACTGGAGTTAGTATACCTACAAACCGGCACCCCAATTTACCTTTCTCTGAGTGAATGAAGCGTATCCATGTATGCCTGTTTCACTTCATCCAAATTAGAGTTTAGCGGCCTACAAACCACCTCCTGTGAGTTGCTTTCTCTAGGTGACTGTAAACTTTCCTATATAAGACTCTCGAACTTCTTCCAAACTACAGTTTAGCATGCCAACAATACAGCGCCCCATCGTTGATTTCTGTGAGTCAACATAAGCGTTCCCATCTATGACTCTCACTCTTTTTCCAAAATAGAATTTAGCAGACCTACACACCAGCCCCCGATGGTTCCTTTCTCTAAATGACTCTAATTTTCCCCAGATATGACTCTCGAACTTCCTCCAAACTACAGATTATGATGATTACATACGCCACCCCACAGTTGCTTTCTCTGCGTGAATGTAACCGTTCATATATGACTCTCCTACTTCTTCGAACTACAGTTGTTATTCCTACAAACCACCACGACAAAGTTCTTTCTCTGAGTGAATGCAAGCGTTCTCACACTTCATCCAAATTACAGTTTAGCAGACCTACCAACAAACTACAGAGAGTTGTTTTCTCTGTGTCACTGTAATCTTTCCTATATAAGGCTCTCGAACTTCTTCCAAACCACAGTTTAGCATGCCAACAAAATACGATCACAGAGTTGCTTTCTCTGCGTGAATGTAAGCATTCGTATATATGACTCTCCTACTTCCTCCAAAATACAGTTGAGAATGCTTACAAACCACCACCCAAACGTTGCGTTCTCTGAGTGAATGTAAGCGTTCCCATGTTTGACTCTCACAATTGATGCAAATTAGAGTTTAGCACGCTTAGAAACAATCTGCCGAGAGTTACTTTCTCTAGGTGACTGTAAGCTTTCTTATATAAGACTCGCGAACTTCTTCCAAACTACAGTTTAGCATGCCAACGAAACACTGCCCCATCGTTGATTTCTCTGAGTGAACATAAGCGTTCCCACATATGACTTTCTCTCTTCTTCCAAAATAGAATTTAGCAGATCTACAAAACGGCCCCCGATGGTTGCTTTCTCTAAGTGACTGCAATTTTCCCCAGATATGACTCTCGAACTTCCTCCAAAGTATAGATTAACATGCGTACATACACCACCCAACAGTTTCTTTCTCTGCGTGAATGTAACCGTTCATATATATGACTCTCCTACTTCTTCCGAACTACAGTTATTATGCCTACAAACCACCACCCAAACGTTGTGTTCTCTCCGTGAATGTAAGCGTTCCCATGTTTGACTCTCACAATTGCTGCTAATTAGTGTTTAGAGGCTTGCAAAGCTGTCCCGAGTGTTGCTTTCTCTAGGTGACTGTAAGCTATCCTATATAACACTCTGGAACTCCTTTCAAACTGCAGTTTAGCATGCCAAAAACACATCACCCCATAGTTTCTTTCTCTGCATGAATGTAAGCGTTTGTATATGACTCTGGTACGTCTTTCAAAATACAATTTAGCAGACCTAAAAATCACCCGCCAAGAGTTGCTTTCTCTAAGTGACTGTCAGCTTTCTAACTTCTTCCAATCTATAGTTTAGCATGCCTGCATTACAGCACCCCATATTTGCTTTCTCTGTGTTAATGTAAGCGTTCGTATTTATGTCTCTCGTACCTCTTCCAAAGTAGAGTTTAGTATGCTCAAAAACGGCCACCCCCACGTTGCTTTCTCTGAGTGAATGTAAGCGTTCCTGCATATGATTCTAACACTTCATTGAAAATAGAGTTTAGCAGGCCTACGAACCACCCCCAGAGAGTTGCTTTCTCTAAATGACTGTAAGCTTTCCAGATATGACTCTCGAGCATCCTCCAAACTATCGTTTAGTAGGCATACAAACATCACTCCATAGTTGCTTTCTCTGCATGAATGTAAGCGTTCCTATATATGATTCTCGTCCTTCTTCCAAACTAGAGTTTAGTATGCCTACAAACCACAACCCCATCGTTGATTTCTCCGAGTGAATGTACCCAGTCCCCCATATGATTCTCCCCCTTCTTCCAAAGTAGAGTTTTGCAGGCCTACAAACCATCCCCCAAAAGTTGGTTTCTATAAATGACGGTACGCTTTCCTATATATTTCTCTTTAACTTCTTGCAAAATAGAGATTTGCATGGCTACACAAAAGCCACCCCATAATTGCTTTCTCTGCATGAATGTAAGCGTTCCCATATATCATTCTCCTACTTCTTCCAAACTAGAGTTCAGTATGCCTGCAAACCACCACACCATCGTTGCTTTCTCTGAGTGAATGTAAGCCTTCCCATACATGACTCTCACTCCGAAACCAAAATAGAGTTTAGCACGCCTACATTCCACACCCAGAGATTTGCTTTAAGCGACTCTAAGCTTTCTTATATGTGATTCTCAAACTTCGTCCAAACTAGAGTTTAGCACGCCTAGAAAACACCACCCCACAGTTCCTTTCTCTGCATGAATGTAAGCGTTTGAATATATGACACTGGTACTTCTTTCAAAATACAATTTAGCAGACCTAAAAATCCACCGCCAAGAGTTGCTTTCTCTAAATGACTGTCTGCTTTCGAACTTCTTCCAAACTATATTTTAGCAGGCCTACAAAACACCACCCCATAGTTGCTTTCTCTGCGTCCATATAAGCGTTCATATATATCACTCTAGCACTTCTTCCAAACTGGAGTTAGTATACCTACAAACCGGCACCCCAATTTACCTTTCTCTGAGTGAATGAAGCGTATCCATGTATGCCTGTTTCACTTCATCCAAATTAGAGTTTAGCGGCCTACAAACCACCTCCTGTGAGTTGCTTTCTCTAGGTGACTGTAAACTTTCCTATATAAGACTCTCGAACTTCTTCCAAACTACAGTTTAGCATGCCAACAATACAGCGCCCCATCGTTGATTTCTGTGAGTCAACATAAGCGTTCCCATCTATGACTCTCACTCTTTTTCCAAAATAGAATTTAGCAGACCTACACACCAGCCCCCGATGGTTCCTTTCTCTAAATGACTCTAATTTTCCCCAGATATGACTCTCGAACTTCCTCCAAACTACAGATTATGATGATTACATACGCCACCCCACAGTTGCTTTCTCTGCGTGAATGTAACCGTTCATATATGACTCTCCTACTTCTTCGAACTACAGTTGTTATTCCTACAAACCACCACGACAAAGTTCTTTCTCTGAGTGAATGCAAGCGTTCTCACACTTCATCCAAATTACAGTTTAGCAGACCTACCAACAAACTACAGAGAGTTGTTTTCTCTGTGTCACTGTAATCTTTCCTATATAAGGCTCTCGAACTTCTTCCAAACCACAGTTTAGCATGCCAACAAAATACGATCACAGAGTTGCTTTCTCTGCGTGAATGTAAGCATTCGTATATATGACTCTCCTACTTCCTCCAAAATACAGTTTAGAATGCTTACAAACCACCACCCAAACGTTGCGTTCTCTGAGTGAATGTAAGCGTTCCCATGTTTGACTCTCACAATTGCTGCTAATTAGTGTTTAGAGGCTTGTAAACCTGTCCCGAGTGTTGCTTTCTCTAGGTGACTGTAAGCTATCCTATATAACACTCTCCAACATCTTCCAAACTGCAATTTAGCATCCCCACTACACATCACCCCATAGTTCCTTTCTCTGCATGAATGTAAGTATTTGTATATGACTCTGGTACGTCTTTCAAAATACAATTTAGCCGACCTAAAAATCACCCGCCAAGAGTTGCTTTCTCTAAGTGACTGTCAGCTTTCTAACTTCTTCCAATCTATAGTTTAGCATGCCTGCACTACAGCACCCCGTATTTGCTTTCTCTGTGTTAATGTAAGCGTTCGTATTTATGTCTCTTGTACCTCTTCCAAAGTAGAGTTTAGTATGCTCAAAAACGGCCACCCCAACGTTGCTTTCTCTGAGTGAATGTAAGCGTTCCTGTATATGATTCTAACACTTCATTGAAAATAGAGTTTAGCAGACCTACGAACATCCCCAGAGAGTTACTTTCTCTAAATGACTGTAAGCTTTCCAGATATGACTCTCGAACATCCTCCAAACTATCGTTTAGTAGGCATACAAACATCACTCCATAGTTGCTTTCTCTGCATGAATATAAGGGTTCCTATATATGATTCTCGTACTTCTTCCAAACTAGAGTTTAGTATGCCTACAAACCACAACCCCATCGTTGATTTCTCCGAGTGAATGTACCCAGTCCCCCATATGACTCTCCCCCTTCTTCCAAAGTAGAGTTTTGCAGGCCTACAAACCATCCTCCGAAAGTTGGTTTCTATAAATGACGGTACGCTTTCCTATATATTACTCTTAACTTCTTGCAAAATAGAGATTTGCATGGCTACAAAAAAGCCACCCCATAATTGCTTTCTCTGCATGAATGTAAGCGTTCCCATATATCATTCTCCTACTTCTTCCAAACTAGAGTTCAGTATGCCTACAAACCACCACACCATCGTTGCTTTCTCTGAGTGAATGTAAGCCTTCCCATATATGACTCTCACTCTGAAACCAAAATAGAGTTTGGCACGCCTACATTCCACACCCAGAGATTTGCTTTAGCGACTCTAAGCTTTCTTATATGTGATTCTCAAACTTCGTCCAAACTAGAGTTTAGCATGCCTAGAAAACACCACCCCACAATTGCTTTCTCTGCATGAATGTAAGCGTTTGTATATATGACTCTGGTACTTCTTTCAAAATGCAATTTAGCACACCGAAAAATCAACCGCCGAGAGTTGCTTTCTCTAAGTGACTGTTTTCGAACTTCTTCCAAATTATATTTTAGCATGCCTACAAAACACCACCCCATAGTTGCTTTCTCTGCATCAATATAAGCGTTCATATATATGCCTCTCTCACTTCATCTAAATTAGAATTTAGCAGGCCTACAAACAACACCCCGTGAGTTGCTTTCTCTAGGTGACTGTAAACTTTCCTATATAAGAATCTCCAACTTCTTTCAAACTACACCATGCCAACAAAACACCACACCGTGGTTGCTTTCTCTGAGTGAACATAAGCGTTCTCATATATGACTCACACTCTGTTTCCCAAATAGAATTTAGCAGATCTACAAACCAGCCCAAGATGGTTCCTTTCTCTAAGTGACTGTAATTTTCCCCAGATATGACTCTCGCACTTCCTCCAAATTACAGATTAACATGCATACATCGCCACCCCACAGTTGCGTTCTCTGCGTGAATGTAACGGTTCATATATATGACTCTCCTACTTCTTCCCAACTACAGTTATTATGACTTCATACCATCACGATGTTTCTTTCTCTGAGTCAATGAATGCAAGCGTTCTCACATTTCATCCAAGTTAGAGTTTAGCAGGCCTACCAATAAACTTCCGAGAGTTGTTTTCTCTGTGTCACTGTAATCTTTCCTATATAAGACTCTCGAACTTCTTCCAAACCACAGTTTAGCATGCCAACAAAATACGACCCCAGAGTTGCTTTCTCTGCCTGAATGTAAGCGTTCATATACATGACTCTCGTACTTCCTCCAAAATACAGTTTAGAATGCCTACAAACCACCACCCAAACGTTGCATTCTCTGAATGAATGAAAGCATTCCAATGTTTGACTCTCACAATTGATGCAAAGTAGAGTTTAGCAGGCCAAGAAAGGCTCTCCCGAGAGTTGCTTTCTCTAGGTGACTGTAAGCTTTCCTAAATAAGACTCTCCAACTTCTTCCAAACTACAGGTTAACATGCCCACAAAACATCACCCCATGGTTTTTTCTTTGCATGAATGTAAGCATTAGTATATATGACTCTGGTACTTCTTTCAAAATACAATTTAGCAGACCTAAAAATCACCCACCAAGAGTTGCTTTCTCTAAGTGACTGTTCAGGTTTAGAACTTCTTCCAAACTATAGCATGCTTACAAAACACCACCCCGTAGTTGCTTTCTCTGTGTGAATGTAAGCGTTCCCAAATATCATTCTCGTACTTCTTCCAAACTATTTAGTATGCCTACAAAAACCACCCCAGTGTTGTTTCTCTGAGGGAATGTAAGCGGTCCCATGTTTGACTCTCACACTTCATCCAAATTAGAGTTTAGCATGTGTACAAAAAAATCTCCCGAGAGTTGCTTTCCCTAGGTGACGGTAATCTTTCCTGTATAAGGTTCTCCAACTTCTTCCAAACTGCAGTTGAGCATGCCTACAAAACCTGACGCCATAAGTGCTTTCTCTGCGTGAATGTAAGTGTTCCTATATAGGACTCTCGTACTTCTTCCAAACTACAGTTTAGTATGCCCTACAAACCACCACCCAAACGTTGTTTTCTCTGAGTGAATGTAAGCGTTCCCATATATGACTCTCACACTTCAACCAAAATAACTCTATTTCAACCAAAATAACTCTACATTCCACACCCAGAGAGTTGCTTTCTCTACGTGACTGTAAACTTTCCTATATATGACTCTCAAACTTCGTCCAAACTAGAGTTTTGCAAGCCTACAAAACACCACCCCATAGTTGCATTCGGTGCCGGAATGTAAGCGGTTCTACATGTGATTCTCTTGCTTCTTCCAAATTACAGGTTAGTATGCCTAGGAACCACAACCACAACGTTGCTTTCACTGAGTTCCCATATATTATTCTAACACTTCATTGAAAATAGAGTTTAGCAGGCCTACGAAACACCCCCGAGAGCTGCTTTCTCTAAGTGACTGTAAGCTTCCCAGATATGGCTCTCGAACTTCCTCCAAACTATATTTTAGTAGGCATACAAACATCACTCCATAGTTGCTTTCTCTGCGTGAAGGTAAGCGTTCCTATATACGATTCTCGTACTTCTTCCAAACTAGAGTTGACTATGCCTACAAATCACAATCCCATCGTTGATTTCTCTGAGTGAATGCACGCGGTCCCCAATATGACTCTCCCCCACTTCCAAACTGGAGTTTTGCAGGTGTACAAAACATCCCCCGAGAGTTGGTTTCTATGACTATACCCTTTCCTATATATTACTCCTTAACTTCTTCCAAACTAGAGATTAGCATGGCTACAAAAACGCCACCCCATAATTGCTTTCTCTACGTGAATGTAAGCGTTCCCATATATCATTCTCCTACTTCTTCCAAACTAGAGTTTAGTATGCCTACAAACCACCACGCCGTCGTTGCTTTCTCTGAGGGAATGTAAGCCTTCCCATATATGACTCTCACTCTTAAACCAAAATAGAGTTTAGCAGGCCTACATTCCACACCCAGAGATTTGCTTTCTCTAAGTGACTCTAAGCTTTCTTATATGTGATTCTCAAACTTCGTCCAAACTAGAGTTTAGCATGCCTATAAAACACCACCCCATAGTTACTTTCAGTGCGTCAAAATGTATGTGCTCCTATATGTGATTCTCGTGCTTCTTCCAAACTGCAGTTTAGTAAGCCTACAAACAACCCCATCGTTGCTTTCTCTGAGGGAATGTAAGCGTTCTCATATATGACTCTCACACTTCAACCAAAACAGGGTTTTGCAGGCCTACAAACCACCCGCCAAGACTTGCTTTTTCAAAGTGGCTGTTACCTTTCCTATATAGGACTCTGGAACTTCTCCCAAGCTAGACTTTAACATGTCTACCTCACACTACTCTGTAGTTGCTCTCGCTGTGTGAATGTAAGCATTCCTATATATGAGTCTTGTACCTCTTCTTAACTAGCATCTGGCATGCCAAAATAACACTCCTCCATAGTTGCTTTCTTTGAGTCAATGTAAACATTCCTATATATGTCTCTCGCACTTCTTCCAAACTAGAGTTAAGTCTACAAACCAATCCCCGACAGCTGTTTTCTCTGAATGAATTTAAGCGTTCCTATATAGGACTATGGCACTTCCTCCAAACTAGAGTTTAGCAAGCCTACACTCCACCCCCGTTCGTTGCTTTCTCTAAGTTACTGTAAGCTTTCCTATACATGGCTCTCGAAATTTTCCAAACTAGAGTTAGCATGCCTACTATACACCTACACATAATTGCTTTGTCTGAGTGAATATAAGCCTTCCTATATATGACTGTCGCACTTTTTCCAAATTAGAGTGTAGCCAGCCTGGAAAGCACCCCTTATAGTTGCTTTCATTGAGTGAATGTTAACATTCCTATGTAAGACTCTCGCAACTTTTCCAATCTAAGATTTTAGCAATGCTACAAATCCCCCGCCGAGAGTTCCTATACATAACTGTCCTCTTTTTCCAAGCTAGAGTTTAGGAAGCCTAGAATCCGTCCCCCTGTAGACGCTTTATGTGAATGTAAACGTTCCTATATATGACTCTCGCCTTCCTCCAAACTAGAGCTTAGCAAGCCTACAAAACAACTCCCTATAATTGCTTTCTCTGAATGAATGATATCGTTCCTATATAAGACTCTCAAACTTCTTCCAAACCAGAGTTTAACAAGCCAAAAAAGCACCCCCCATAGATGCTTCCTCTAACTCAAAGCTAATATTCCTACATATGATTCAGCTTCTTCATCCAAACTAGAGTAAGGCAAGCCTACAAATCACACACCAATAGTTGCTTTCTATAAGTAAATGTAAGCGTCCTTATATATGACTATAGCAATTCTTCCAAACTGGAGTTTAGCAAGCCTACAGACCCCAGGACTCCACTCCATAGTACCCTGGGCATTGGCGCCTGCCTGTCATGCAGGACATAGGGGCTGACCCTCATCTCAGACAAGGCATTGGTGGATTGTAGGCTTTTTTTTAAGTTTTTGAATTGAAGAACTCTGAGAATTGGAATTCGGTTTAGGTTAAGGTTAGGTGTTAGGGACTAGGATTAGGTTTAGGGGTTAGGGTTTTTGGTTAGAATTAAGATTAGGATTACTGTTAGGGTTAGAGAATAGGATTATGTTTAGTGGTTGGGTTTAGGTTTACGGTGTGAGGCAAGAGTAAGGGTCAGGGATTAGGGTTACTGTTAGGAGTTAGATTCAGGGCTTACTAAGGGTTTGGTTTAGTGATAGGGTTAGGGCTTACGTTTAACGGTGTGTGTTAGGGCACGGGCCCCGTCTAATGTACGGGGCACTGTGGGTGTGGAGCAAGGCTGCGACCCCACTTCATCTTACCCTGGGTGTTGGGCTTCAACTGTCACGCAGGACAAAGGCAGAGGCTCATCAAACGCATGGTTAGGATTAAGGTTTAAGGTTAGGGTCAGGGTTGAGGGTTAGGGTGAGGGTTAACAGTTAGAGTTAGGGTAAGGGGGTTAGGGATAGGGTTAGGGTTAAGGGTCAGGTGTATAGTTCAGGTTTAAGGTTAGCATTAGAGGGTAGGGTTAGTGTAACTGTAGGTCAGTGTTGGGGTTAGATCTCTAGGCATTAGGGTAAAGGTTAGGGTTAAGGTTAAGAGTTAGGGTTAAGTTTAATGGTTAAGGATTGGGATTAGGGTTGAGGGTTAGGGTTAAGGTTATGGGTAATGACTAAGGATCAAAGGTTAGGGTTATTTTTAGGCGTAGGGTTAGGGTAAGGGGTTAGGGTTAGTGTTAGTGTTGTTGGTAGGGTTAAGGTTAGGGTTGGCATTTCAGAATTAGGGATTAGGTGTTATGGTTATAGCTAGGAGTTAGGGTTAGAATTACACTATAGGGCTTGTTCTCAGGGTGTGATGCATTAACGTTAGGATAAGGGGTTAAAGTTAAGGTTACGGTGAGGTTTACATGTTAAGGTGAGCAGTAGGATCAGGGTTAGGTGTTATGTTCTGGGTTAGGGTTATGGGTGAGGGGTAGGGTTTATCCTTAGGGCACGGGCCCTGTATGCACTAGGAGGTGAAGTTAGGGGTCTGTGATGGTCGCTGGGAACCCACTCTATCGTGCGCAGTGTATGGGCCTCTGGGTTTCATGCAGGACACTGTGGCAGAGCGGGCTTTCATGCATGGCTTAGTAGGATTGTAGGCTTTCAAAACTCTGAGAAAGCAAGAAGTCTGAGAATTAGATTTAGGGTTAGGATTACGGCACGGTTTAGGGATGAAGATTAGTGGTTAGGGTGAGGGCTTAGGGTTAGGGGTTAGGGTTAGGTTTAGGTTTGCTGGTAGGGTGAAGGTTAGGGTTGACGTTTTAGAATTAGGGATGAGGTGTTACGTTTATGACTATGGTTTAGGATTAGAATTACGGGATAGGGCTTCTTCTCAAGGTTTTATGCATTCACATTAAGTTAAGGGGCTAAGTTAGGGTTACGGGGAGGTTTATGTTTTAATGTGAGCAATAGGATCAGGGTTAGGTGTTATGTTCAGGGTGAGAGTTATCTGTTAGGGGTAGTGTTTATACTTAGCGTACGGGCCCTGTCTGCACTGGGCGGGGGGCGGGGGTTAGGGGGATGGGATTGTCCCCGGGAACCCACTCTATCGTACGCTGGGTATGGGCTCCTGGGTTTCATGCAGGACACAGTGGCAGAGCCCCCTTTTACTCATGGCATGGGAGGATTGTAGGCTTTCTAAACTCTGAGAAAGCAAGAACTCTGATAATTAGATTTAGGGGTAGGATTCTGGTAATGTTTAGGGATGAAGATTAGTGTCAGGGTGGGGTCTTGGGTTAGGGGTTGGGGTTAAAGGTTAGTGTTAGGTTTAACAGTTACAGTTAGGTTTACGGTTAAGTCTCAGGGATAGGGTTAAGGTTTGGGTTTAGCGTTTGGCACAGGGGTAGGCTTCAGTGTTAGCTTCATGGTTAAAGATTAGGAGTAGGGTTAGTGTGAGGGTTAAGGGTAAGGGTCAAGATTAAGGGTTCAGGTTGGGGTTAGGCTTAGGTTTCGGGTTAGGGGGTAGGGTTAGGCTTAGGGTCAAGGGTTAGGATTAGGGTTAAGTGTTGGGCTTAGGGTTGGGGTTTAGTGTTAAGTTTATCGTTAAGGATTAGGGTTAGGGTCAGGGTTAAATGTTTGGGTGCGGGTAATGGTTAGGGTCAGGGTTAAGGTTTATGGATAGGGTTAGTGTTAAGGGTTTACGGGTAGGTTTAGGGTTCAGGGTTAGAGTTAGCATTAGGGCTTAAGTTTAGGATTAGGTGGTAGGTTAGATTTAGGGTTAGATCTAGGCGTTAGAGTAAGGGTTAAGAGATAGGGTTAGGTTTAATGCTTAGGATTAGGGTTAGGGTTTGGGGTTAAAGCAAGTGTTAGGGGTTAGGTTTAAGGATCAAAGGTTAGTGTTATTTTTAGCTGTAGTGTTAGGGTTAGGGATAAGGGATAAGGTTGGCGTGAAGGTTTTCCTTACTGTTAGGGTTAAGGGTCATGCTTAGATTAAAGGTTAAGGTTAGGGTCAGTGTTAAGGGTTAGGGTGAGGGTTAACGGTTACGGTAAAGGTTAAGCGTTAGTGTTAGGGATTAGCGATTAAGGTTTTTGGTAAGTGTTAGGGTTAGGAGTTAGTGTTTTATGAAGGGGTATGGTTAGAATTAGGATTGGGGTTAGTGTTAGGGTTAAGTTTCGGGGTTAGGTTTAGGGTAAAAGGATAGGATTAGGGTTAAGGGTTGGGCTCAGGTTTAGGGTTAAAGTTTAGTGTTAGGGTTAATGTTTAGTGTTATGGTCCAGTTTAAGTGTTAGGGTGAGGGTTAACGGTTACGATTAGGCTTAGAGGTTGGGGATATAGTGAGGGTTCAGTGTTAGGGTTAGGTTTAGGGTTCAGGGTTAAGGTTAGCTGTAGGGGTTATGGTTAGGGTTAGGTGTTAGGTTAGTGTCAGGGTTAGGTCTAGTCGTGAGGGTAAGGTTTAGGGTTAGCTTTAAGAGCTAGGGTTAGGTTGAATGGATAGGATTAGGATTAGGGTTAAGGGTTAGGGTAAGGCTTAGGGGTTAGGGTGAAGGGTTAAGGGTTTTTGTTAGGCATAGCGTTGGGGTTAGAAGTAACTGTTACTGTCAGTGTTAGGGTTGTAGGCAGGGTTACGGTTAGAGTTAGTGGTTGAGAATTAGGGTTAGGGATTAGGTGTTACAGTGATGACTAGGAGACAGGGTTAGAATTATGGGATAGGGGTTGTTCTCAGGGAATGTGTTATGCACTAACGTTAGGATAAGAGATTAAAGTTAGGCTCACGGTGAGGTTTCCGTGTTAAGGGGAGAAATAGGAACAGGGTTAGGTGTTATGTTCAGGGTGAGGGATATCTGTTACAGGTATTGTTTATGCTTAGCGCACGGGCCCTGTCTGCCTTAGGCGGGGGTGGGGGGAGGTTAGGGGACTGGGATTGTCACCAGGATCCCACTGTATCGGACTCTGGGTATGGGCCCGTGGATTTCATGCAGGACACAGTGGTAGAGCCTCCTTTCACGCATGGCATGGGAGGATTGCAGGCTTTCTAAACTCTAAGAAAGCAAGAAGTCTGAGAATTAGATTTAGGGTTAGGATTCTGGTTAGGGTTAAGGATGAAGTTTAGTGTTAGGGTGAGGGCTTAGGGTTAGGGATTAGGGTTAGGGTTAAAGGTTACTCTTAGGTTTAACGGTTACAGTTCGGTTTAGGGTTGAGGTTTACGGTTAGGGTTAAGATGAGGGGTTAGGGTTTGGTATAGGGTTAGGGTTAGGTACAGGGTTAGGGTTAAGTGTTAGGTTTCGGGTTGAAGATTAGGATTAGGGTTAGGATTAAAGGTTAGCGTGAGAGTTAATGGTTAGGGTTAAGGTTAAGAGTTAGGGTTAGGGTTTAGGTTTAGGGTTAAGGGTTAGGGTTAGTTTTAGGGTTCGAGTTATGTGTTAGGGTTTGTGTTAGAGGTTAGGGTTAGGTTTACTGTCCACGGTTAGGGTTACGTTTAGGGGTTAGCATTAGGGTTAAGGTTTAGGTATAGGGAAAGGGTGTAGAGTTAGTGTTGGGCTTTAGGCTCGGGGCTTAGGTTCAGGGTCAGGGGTTAGGGTTGGTGGTAGGGCTTAGATTTATCAGTCAGTTTAAGGGCACAGGACCTGGTTAATCTACGGTGAGAGGGGTGCGGTCGGAGTCATCACGAAAGCACAACATCATTCCCTGGGCCCTGGGACAAGACCTACATGCAGGACTCAGGCGGAGCCTCATCTCACACATGGCATGGTTGTATTGTAGGCTTGCTTCACTCGGGAATGGAAGTAGTGTGAGAATTAGGGTTAGGGTTGGGGTTAGGGGTTTCGACTTAGGGGTTAGGTTTGGAGTCAGGGTTAGGTGCTAGGGATTAGTGGTTAGGGTTAGAGTTAGTGTTACGGGTTAGGTGTTAAGTCTGGTTTAGGGGGCCAGGGTAAGGTTTAGGTTTGGAGTTAGCGTTAGGGTTAGGCGTTAGGGTTAAGGGATAGGGTTAGGGTTAAGGGTTAGCTTTAGGGTTAGGGTTCAGGTTTAGGGTTAGGGTCAGGGTTAAGGGTTAGGGTGAGGTTTAACAGTTAGGGTTAGGGTTAGGGGGTTAGGGATAGGTTTAGGGTTAAGGGTGAGGTGTATGGTTCAGGTTTAAGGTTAGCGTTAGGGGCTTAGGGTTAGTCTTAACTGTAGGTCAGCGTGGGGGTTAGATCTCTAGGCATTAGGGTAAAGGTCAGGGTTAGGGTTAAGAGTTACGGTTATGTTTAATGGTTAGGATTGGGATTAGGGTTAAGAGTTAGGGTTAAGGTTAGGGGTTATGACTAAGGATCAACGGTTAGGGTTATTTTTAGGCATAGGGTTAGCGTAAGGGGTTAGGGTTAGTGTTAGTGTTGTTGGTAGGGTTAAGGTTAGGGTTGGCGTTTCAGAATTAGGGATTTGGTGTTATGGTTATGGCTAGGAGTTAGGATTAGATTTACAGTATAGGTCTTGTTCTCAGGGTGTCATGCATTAACGTTAATATAAGGGGTTAAAGTTAGGGTTACGGTGAGCTTTACCTGTTAAGGTGAGCAGTAGGATCAGGGTTAGGTGTTATGTTCTGGGTTAGGGTTATGGGTGAGGGGTAGGGTTTATCCTTAGGGCACGGGCCCTGTATGCACTAGGAGGTGAAGTTAGGGGTCTGTGATGGTCGCTGGGAACCCACTCTATCGTACGCAGTGTATGGGCCTCTGGGTTTCATGCAGGACACTGTGGCAGAGCCGGCTTTCATGCATGGCTTAGTAGGATTGTAGGCTTTCAAAACTCTGAGAAAGCAAGAAGTCTGAGAATTAGATTTCGGGTTAGGATTACGGCACGGTTTAGGGATGAAGATTAGTGGTTAGGGTGAGGGCTTAGGGTTAGGGGTTAGGGTTAGGGTTAGGGTTGCTGGTAGGGTGAAGGTTAGGGTTGACGTTTTAGAATTAGGGATGAGGTGTTACGGTTATGACTATGGTTTAGGATTAGAATTACGGGATAGGGCTTCTTCTCAAGGTGTTATGCATTCACGTTAAGTTAAGGGGCTAAGTTAGGGTTACGGGGAGGTTTATGTTTTAAGGTGAGCAATAGCATCAGGGTTAGGTGTTATGTCAGGGTGAGGGTTATCTGTTAGGGGTAGTGTTTATACTTAGCGTACGGGCCCTGTCTGCACTGGGCGGGGGGCGGGGTTAGGGGGATGGGATTGTCCCCGGGAACCCACTCTATCGTACGCTGGGTATGGGCTCCTGGGTTTCATGCAAGACACAGTGGCAGAGCCCCCTTTTACTCATGTCATGGGAAGATTGTAGGCTTTCTAAACTCTGAGAAAGCAAGAACTCTGAGAATTAGATTTAGGGGTAGGATTCTGGTAATGTTTAGGGATGAAGATTAGTGTCAGGGTGGGGTCTTAGGTTAGGGGTTGGGGTTAAAGGTTAGTGTTAGGTTTAACAGTTAAAGTTAGGTTTACGGTTAAGTCTCAGGGATAGGGTTAAGGTTTGGGTTTAGCGTTTGGCACAGGGGTAGGCTTCAGTGTTAGCTTCATGGTTAAAGATTAGGAGTAGGGTTAGTGTGAGGGTTAAGGGTAAGGGTCAAGATTAAGGGTTCAGGTTGGGGTTAGGCTTAGGTTTCGGGTTAGGGGGTAGGGTTAGGCTTAGGGTCTAGGGTTAGGATTAGGGTTAAGTGTTGGACTTAGGGTTGGGGTTTAGTGTTAAGTTTATCGTTAAGGATTAGGGTTAGGGTCAGGGTTAAATGTTTGGGTGCGGGTAATGGTTAGGGTCAGGGTTAAGGTTTATGGATAGGGTTAGTGTTAAGGGTTTACGGGTATGTTTAGGGTTCAGGGTTAGAGTTAGCATTAGGGCTTAAGTTTAGCATTAGGTGGTAGGTTAGATTTAGGGTTAGATCTAGGCGTTAGAGTAAGGGTTAAGAGATAGGGTTAGGTTTAAAGCTTAGGATTAGGGTTAGGGTTTGGGGTTAAAGCAAGTGTTAGGGGTTAGGTTTAAGGATCAAAGGTTAGTGTTATTTTTAGCCGTAGTGTTAGGGTTAGGGATAAGGGATAAGGTTGGCGTAAGGGTTTTCCTTACTGTTAGGGTTAAGGGTGAGGCTTAGATTAAAGGTTAAGGTTAGGGTCAGCGTTAAGGGTTAGGGTGAGGGTTAACGGTTTCGGTAAAGGTTAAGTGTTAGTGTTAGGGATTAGCGATTAGGGTTTTTGGTAAGTGTTAGGGTTAGGAGTTAGTGTTTTATGAAGGGGTATGGTTAGAATTAGGATTGGGGTTAGTGTTAGGGTTAAGTTTCGGGGTTAGGTTTAGGGTAAAAGGATAGGATTAGGGTTAAGGGTTGGGCTCAGGTTTAGGGTTAAAGTTTAGTGTTAGGGTTAATGTTTAGTGTTATGGTCCAGTTTAAGTGTTAGGGTGAGGGTTAACGGTTACGATTAGGCTTAGAGGTTGGGGATATAGTGAGGGTTCAGTGTTAGGGTTAGGTTTAGGGTTCAGGGTTAAGGTTAGCTGTAGGGGTTATGGTTAGGGTTAGGTGTTAGGTTAGTGTCAGGGTTAGGTCTAGTCGTGAGGGTAAGGTTTAGGGTTAGCTTTAAGAGCTAGGGTTAGGTTGAATGGATAGGATTAGGATTAGGGTTAAGGGTTAGGGTAAGGCTTAGGGGTTAGGGTGAAGGGTTAAGGGTTTTTGTTAGGCATAGCGTTGGGGTTAGAAGTAACTGTTACTGTCAGTGTTAGGGTTGTAGGCAGGGTTACGGTTAGAGTTAGCGGTTTAGAATTAGGGTTAGGGATTTGGTGTTACAGTGATGACTAGGAGATAGGGTTAGAATTATGGGATAGGGGTTGTTCTCAGGGAATGGGTTATGCACTAACGTTAGGATAAGAGGTTAAAGTTAGGCTCACGGTGAGGTTTCCGTGTTAAGGGGAGAAATAGGAACAGGGTTAGGTGTTATGTTCAGGGTGAGGGATATCTGTTACAGGTATTGTTTATGCTTAGTGCACGGGCCCTGTCTGCCTAAAGCGGGGGTGGGGGGAGGTTAGGGGGCTGGGATTGTCACCGGGAACCCACTGTATCGTACTCTGGGTATGGGCCCGTGGATTTCATGCAGGACACAGTGGTAGAGCCTCCTTTCACGCATGGCATGGGAGGATTGCAGGCTTTCTAAACTCTAAGAAAGCAAGAAGTCTGAGAATTAGATTTAGGGTTAGGATTCTGGTTAGGGTTAAGGATGAAGTTTAGTGTTAGGGTGAGGGCTTAGGGTTAGGGATTAGGGTTAGGGTTAAAGGTTACTCTTAGGTTTAACGGTTACAGTTCGGTTTAGGGTTGAGGTTTACGGTTAGGGTTAAGATGAGTGGTTAGGGTTTGGTAAAGGGTTAGGATTAGGTACAGGGTTAGGGTTAAGTGTTAGGTTTCGGGTTGAAGATTAGGATTAGGGTTAGGATTAAAGGTTAGCGTGAGAGTTAACGGTTAGGTTAAGGTTAAGAGTTAGGGTTAGGGTTTAGGTTTAGGGTTAAGGGTTAGGGTTAGTTTTAGGGTTCGAGTTATGTGTTAGGGTTTGTGTTAGAGGTTAGGGTTAGGTTTACTGTCCACGGTTAGGGTTACGTTTAGGGTTTAGCATTAGGGTTAAGGATTAGGTTTAGGGTAAGGGTTTAGATTTAGTGTTGGGCCTTAGGCTCGGGGCTTAGGTTCAGGGTCAGGGGTTAGGTTTGGTGGTAGGGCTTAGATTTATCGGTCAGTTTAAGGGCACAGGACCTGGTTAATCTACGGTGAGAGGGGTGCGGTCGGAGTCATCACGAAAGCACAACATCATTCCCTGGGCCCTGGGACAAGACCTACATGCAGGACTCAGGCGGAGCCTCATCTCACACATGGCATGGCTGTATTGTAGGCTTGCTTCACTTGGGAATGGAAATAGTGTGAGAATTAGGGTTAGGGTTGGGATTAGGGGTTTCGACTTAGGGGTTAGGTTTGGAGTCAGGGTTAGGTGCTAGGGATTAGTGGTTAGGGTTAGAGTTAGTGTTACGGGTTAGGTGTTAAGTCTGGTTTAGGGGGCCAGGGTAAGGTTTAGGTTTGGAGTTAGCGTTAGGGTTAGGCGTTAGGGTTAAGGGATAGGGTTAGGGTTAAGGGTTAGGCTTAGGGTTAGGGTTCAGGTTTAGGGTTAGGGTCAGGGTTAAGGGTTAGGGTGAGGTTTAACAGTTAGGGTTAGGGTTAGGGGGTTAGGGATAGGATTAGGGTTAAGGGTTAGGTTTATGGTTCAGGTTTAAGGTTAACATTGGGGGGTTAGGTTTAGTGTTAACTGTAAGTCAGTGTTAGGGTTAGATCTCTAGGCATTAAGGTAAAGGTTAGGTTTAGGGTTAAGTGTTAGGGTTATGTTTAATGGTTAGGCTTGGGATTAGGGTTAAGGGTTAGGGTTAAGGTTAGGGGTTATGACTAAGGATCAACGGTTAGGGTTATTTTTATGCGTAGGTTTAGGGTAAGGGCTTAGGGTTAGTGTTAGTGTTGTTGGTAGGGTTAAGGTTAGGGTTGGCGTTTCAGAATTAGGGATCAGGTGTTATGGTTATGGCTAGGTGTTAGTGTTAGAATTACAGTATAGTGCTTGTTCTCAGGGTGTCATGCATTAACGTTAATATAAGGTGTTAAAGTTAGGGTTATGGTGAGCTTTACCTCTTAAGGTGAGCAGTATGATCAGGGTTAGGTGTTATGTTCTGGGTTAGGCTTATGGGTGAGGGGTAGGGTTTATGCTTAGGGCACGGGCCCTGTATGCACTAGGAGGCAAAGATAGGGGCCTGTGATGGTCGCTGGTAACCTACTCTATCGTATGCAGTGTATGGGCCTCTGGTTTCCTGCAGGACACTGTGGCAGAGCGGGCTTTCATGCATGGCTTAGTAGGATTGTAGGCTTTCAAAACTCTGAGAAAGCAAGAAGTCTGAGAATTAGACTTAGGGTTAGGATTACGGCACGGTTTAGGGATGAAGATTAGTGTTAGGGTGAGGGCTTAGGGTTAGGGGTTAGGGTTAGGGTTAGGGTTGCTGGTAGGGTGAAGTTTAGGGTTGGCACTTTAGAATATGGATGAGGTGTTATGGTTATGGCTAGGGGTTAGGTTTAGAATTATGGGATAGGGCTTCTTCTTTGGGTGCTATGCATTAACGTTAAGATAAGGGGATAAATTAGGGTTATGGTTAGGTTTATGTTTTAAGGTGAGTAACAGGATCAGGGTTAGGTTTTATGTTTGGAATTAGGGTTATCTGTTAGGGATAGTTTTTTTGCTTAGCGCACGGGCCCTGTCTTCACCAGGAGGGGGGGGTTAGGGACTAGGATTGCCACTGGGAACCCGCTCTATCATGCACTAGTTATGGGCCCCCGGGTTTCTTGCAGGACACAGTGGCAGAGCCTCCTTTTACTCATGACATGGGAGAATTGTAGGCTTTCTAAACTCTGAGAAAGCAAGAAGTCTGAGAATTAGATTTAGGGGTAGGTTTATGGTAATGTTTAGGGATGAAGGTTAGTGTTAGGGTGCGTTCTTAAGGTCAGTGGTTAGGGTTAAAGGTTAGTGTTAGGTTTAACAGTTACAGTCAGGTTTATGGTTATGTTTTAGGGTTAGGGTTAAGGTTAAGGTTTAGCATTTGGTACTGTGTTAGGCTTAAGTTTTAGCTTTAGGGTTAAAGATTAGGATTAGGGTTAGGGTTAAGGGCTAGTGTGAGGGTTAATGGTAAGGATCAAGACTAAGGGCTAGGGTTTTTGTTAGTGTTAGGAATAAGTCTTCGTGTAGGCTTTAGGGTTAGCGTTAAGTGTTATGGTTAGGGTTAGGTTTAGGGTTCATGGTTAGTGTTATGTTTAGGGGTTAGTGTTAGGGTTAGGGCTTAGGTTTAGGGTAAGGTTTTAGAGTTCGTGTTCAGCGTTACGGTCGGAGCTTATGTTTACGGTTAGGGGTTAGTGTTAGTGTTAGGGCTGAGATTTAGCTGTTAGTTTAAGGGCACAGGACCTGTTTTATCTACGGTGAGAAGGGTGCTGTCGGAGTCTCCACGAAAGCACAAAATCGTTCCCTGATCCTTGGGAAAGGACCTACATGCAGGACTCAGGTGGAGCCTCATCTCACGCATAGTATAGCTGTATTGTAGGCTTGCTTCACTCTGAGAATGGAAGTAGTGTGAGAATCAGGGTTAGGGTTTGGGTTAGGGGTTTGGAGTTTGGGATTATGGTTCGAGTCAGGGTTAGGTCCTAGGGATTAGGAGTTAGGGTTAGTGTTAGGGATAGGGGTTAGTTGTTGGGTTTGGGTTAGGGTGCTAGGGTTAGGTTTAGGGTTGGGGTTAATATTAGGGTTAGCGTTTAGGGTTAAAGGATAGGATTATGGTTAAGGGTTTGGCTTAGGGTTAGGGTTAAGGGTTAGTGTTAAGGTTTAGGGTTAAGGTCAGGGTTACGTGTTAGGGTGAGGGTTAACAGTTAGGGTTATGGTTAGGGTCTTAGGGGTAGGGTTAGGGTTAGAGTTAGGGGTTAGGATTAAGGGTGAAGTGTTAGGGTTATTTTTAGGCATAGTTTTAAAGTTAGGGGCTAGGGTAATGTTTGGTTTGATGGTAGGTTTAAGGTTAGGGTTAGCGGTTTAGAATTCGCATTAGGGATTAGGTGTTATGGTTATGGCTTGGAGTTAGGGTTAGAATTCAGAGATAGGAGTTGTTCTCAGGGTGTTATGCATTAACGTTATGATAAGGGGTTAAATTTAGGGTTATGGTGAGATTTACATTTTAAGGTGAGCAATGGGATCAGGGTCAGGTGTTATGTTCAGGGTTATGGTTAGGGGTGAGGGGTAGGGTTTATGCTTACGACTCGGGCCCTGTCTGCACTAGGCAGAGGGGGAGGGGTTTGGGGTTGCGATTGTCATCGGGAACCCACTCTAGTGTATGCTGAGTATGGGCACTGGGGTTTCCGGCAGGACACAGTGGTAGAGCCTCCTTTTATTCATGGCATGGGAGGATTGTAGGCTTTCTAACGCTGAGAAAGCAAGAAGTCTGATAATTAGATTTAGGGTTAGGATTATAGTTAGGGTTAGGAATGAGGTTAGTGCTAGGGTGAGGGATTAGGGCTACGGATTATGGGTAGAGTAAAGGTTAAATGTTAGAGTTAGGTTTAACGGTTACAGTTAGGTTTAGGGTTACGTTTTAGGGTGAGGGTTATGGTTAGGGGTTAGGGTTTGGTACAGGGTTAGGGTTAAGTGTTAGGTTTAGGGTTAAAGATTAGAATTCGGATTAGGGTTGACGGTTAGTGTGAGTGTTAACGGTTAGGTTTGTGTTTAAAGGTTAGGGTTAGGGTTTAGGGCTAGTGTTAAGCGTTCGTGTTAGATTTAGGGTTAGAGTAAAGTGTTATGGTTAGGGTTATGGGTTAGCATTAGGGTTAAAGGTTAAGGGTTAGGTTTATTTTCAGGCACAGGGTTAGGATTAGGTGTTAGGGTTAGTGTTACCGTTAAGGTTTTTTGTAGGCTTAAGGTTAGGTTTAGCAGTTTAGAATTAGGGTTAGGGATTAGGTGTAATGGTTATGGTAAGGAGTTAGGGTTAGAATTATGGCATAGGGGTTGGTCTCAGGGTCAGTTTTATGCTTAAAGTTAGGGTAAGCGGTTAAAGTTAGTGTTACGGTGAGCTTTACATGTTAAGGTGAGCAATAGGATCAGGGTTAGGTTTTATGTTCAGGGTTATGGTTATGGGTTAGGGGCAGTGTTTATGCTTAGGGCACAGGCCCTGTCTTCACTAGGTGGGGGGGGTTCGGAGGCTGGGATTGTCACCAGGAACCCACTCTATCGTATGCTGGGTATGGGCCTCTGGGTTTCATGCAGGGCACAGTGGCAGAGCCTCCTTTCATGCATGGCATGGGAGGATTGTAGGCTTTCTAAACTCTGAGAAAGCAAGAAGTCTGAGAATTAGATTTAGGGTTAGGATTACGGTTAGGGTTAGGGATGAAGTTTAGTGTTAGGGAGAGGGCTTAGTGTTAGGGATTAGGGTTTGGTACAGGGTTAGGGTTAAGTGTTCGGTTTAGGGGTACAGATTAGGATTACTGTTAGGTTTAAGGGTTAGCTGAGGGTTAACGGTTAGGGTTAAGGTGAAGGGTTAGGGTTAGGGTTTAGGGTTAGGATTAGGGGTTCGTGTTAGGTTTAGGGTTACACTTAAGTGTTAGGGTTTAGGTTCAGGTTTAGGGTTCATGGTTAGGGTTATGTTTAGGGGTTAGGTTTAGGGGTTAGGTTTGGTGTAAGGGTATAGTGTTAGTGAAGGGAGTTTGGGTCAGGGTTTCTGTTTAGGGTAGGGATTAGTGTTAGTGTTAGGACTTAGATTTAGCGATTAGTTTAAGGTCAGAAGACCTGTTTAATCTATGGTGAGAAGGGTGTGGAATGGGTCGCTGAGACACCACAGCATTGTACCCTGGGCCTTGGGCTCAGACCTACATGCAGGAAAAAGGGGGAGCCTGTTCTCATGCATGGCATGGTTGTATTATAGGCTTGGTTAACTCTTAGAATGGAAGTGTGAGAATTAGGGTTATGGTTAGGGTTAGGGATTTGGGTTTAGGAGAGAGTGTTCAAATGAGGGTTAGGGGTTAGGCATTAGGGGTTAGGGTTAGTGTTAGGGTTAGGGGTTGGGGTGAGGGTTGGGTTAGGGGCTAGGGTTAGGTTTAGGGTTGGGGTTAGTGTTAGCATTCGAGTTAGGGATTAGAGTTAGGGTTAAGGGATAGGATTAGGGTTAAGAGTTTGGCTTAGGGTTCAGGTTAAGGGTTAGGGTTATGGTTAAAGATTAGTGTTAGTTTAAACAGTTACAGTTAGGTTTAGGGTTAAATTTTAGGGTGAGGGCTTTTTAAACTCTGAGAGAGGAAGACGTCTGAGATTAAGATTTAGGGTTAGGATTATGGTTAGGATTAGGGATGATGATTAGTGTTAGGGTGAGGGCTTAGGGTTAAGGGTTAGGGTTAGAGTTAGGGTTAAGGTTAGTGTTAGTTTTAACGGTTAAAGTTAGGTTTAGGGTTAAGGTTTATTGTCAGGGTTAAGGTCAGGGGTTAGGGTTTCGTACAGGGTAAGAGTTAAGTGTTAGGTTTAGGGTTAAAGATTAGCATTATGGTTAGTGTTAAAGGTTAGTGTGAGGGTAAAAGTTTAGGGTTAAGTTTAAGGGCTAGGGTTAGGGGTTAGTGTTAGGGTTAAGGGGTCTTGTTAGGTTTAGGGTTACAGTTAAGTGTTATGGTTAGTGTTAGGGGTTACGGTTAGGCTTAGGGTTCATGGTTAGTGTAACATTTAGGGGTTAGGGCTAGGGTTAAATGATAGTGTTAGAGTTAAGGCTTAGGCTTTGGGTAAAGTTTTAGGGATAGGTTTACAGGTTAGGGTTAGTGTCAGGGTTAAATGTTAGGGTGAGAGTTAACAGTTATGGTTAGGGTTATTGGTTAGGGGTTGGGTTTATGCTTAGGGCACGTGCCTTGTCTGCACTAGGCGGAGAGGTTAGGGGGCTAGCATATTCGCCGGGAAATCACTCTATCGTATGCTGGGTATTGGCCCCTGGGTTTCATGCTGGACACAGTGGCAGGGCCTCCTTTCACACATGGCATGGGAGGATTATAGGCTTTCTAAACTCTGAGAAAGAAAAAGTCTGAGAATTAGATTTAGGGTTAGGATTATGGTTAGAATTAGGGATGAAGTTTAGTGTTAAGGTGATGCCTTAGGGTTAGGGGTTAGGTTTAGGGTCAGAGTTAAAGGTTAGTGTTAGGTTTAACAGTTACAGTTAGGTTTAGCGTTAAGGTTTAGTGTTAGGGTTCAGTTTAGGGGATAGGTTTTGGTACAGGTTAAGGTTTAAGTGTTAAGTTTAGAGTTAAAGATTACAATTAGGGTTAGGTTTAAAGGTAAGTGTGAGGATTAACAGTTAGGGTTAAGCATGAGGGTTAGGGATTAGGTTTAGTGTTAAGGGTTTATGTTAGTTTAGGGTTAGAGTTAAGTGTTATGGTTAGGGTTAGGGGTTAGGGTTAGATATAGGGTGCATGGTTAGGGTTACGTTTAGGGGTTAGGGTTATGGGTTAGGTTTAGGGTGAGTGTTTGGTGTTAGTGTTGGGCATTAGGATAAGGGCTTAGGTTTAGGGTTAGCGTTTAGGTTTAGTGTTAGGGCTTAGATTTAGCGGTTAGTTTAAGGGCACAGGACCTGTTTAATCTATGGTGAGAAGGGTGCAGAATTGGTCCCCTTGACACCACACCATCGTACCTGGGCCTTGGGCCCAGACCTACATGCAGGACTCAGGCGGAGCCTCTTCTCACTCATGGCATGGCTCTATTGTAGGCTTGGTGAACTCTGAAAATGGAGGAAATGTGAGAATTAGGGTTATGGTTATGGTTAACTGTTTGGGGTTAGGGGTTAGGGTTCGAGTGTGGTTCAGGGGTTAGAAATTAGGAGTTAGTGTTAGTGTTAGGGTTAGGGGTTAGGGGTTAGTGTTGGTTTAGGGGCTAGGGTTAGATTCAGAGTTAGGGTTAGTGTTAGGGTTAGGGTTAGGGATTATGGTTAGGGTTAGGAATTAGGGTTAGGGTTAGGCTTAAGGGATAGGATTAGGGTAAAGGGTTAAGGCTTAGGGTTAGCATTAGGGATTAGGGTTAGGGTTAAGTGTTAGGGTTTTGGTCTGATTTAAGGGTTAGGGTGAGCGTTAACAGTTAGGGTTAAGGTTAATTGTTAGGATTGGGGGTTAGGCTTAAGGATTCGTATTAGGGTTAGGGTATAAGGGTGAGACTGAAGTCTTATGGTTAGGGACAGGGCTTTTGGTTAGGGATAAGGGTTAGGAGTTAGGGTTACTTTTAGGCATAGGGTAGGATTAGGGGTGAGGGTTAGGGTTAGGGTTAGTGTTAGGGTTGTTGGTAGTGTTAAGGTTAGGGTTAGCAGTTTAGAATTAGGGTTAGGGATTAGGTTTTATGGTTATGGCTAAGATTTAGGGTTAGAATTATGGGATAGGCGTTGTTCTCAGTGTAAGTGTTATGCATTAACTTTAGGAGATGCGGTTAAAGTTAGGGTTACAGTGTGGTCTACATGATAATGTGAGCAGTAGGATCAGGGTTAGGTGTTACGTTCAAGGTTAGGGTTATATGTTAGGCGTACTTTTTATGCTTAGGGCACGGGCCCTGTCTGCACTAGGCGGGAGGATTAGGGGTCTAGGATTGTGGCCGAGAACTTTCTCTATCGTATACTGGGTATGGGTCCCTGGGTTTCATGCAGGACACAGTGGCAGAGCCTCTTTTCACGCATGGCATGGGAGGATTGTAGGCTTTCTAAACTCTGAGAAAGCAAGAAGTCTGAGAATTAGATTTAGGGATAGGATTATGGTTAGTGTTAAGGATAAAGTTTAGCATTAGGGTGAGGGCTTAGGGTTAGGGGTTAGAGTTACGGTCAGGGTTAAAGGTTAGTGTTAGGTTTAATGGTTACAGTTAGCTTTAGGGTCAAGTGTTAGGGTTAAGGTTAAGGTTAGGGGTTAGGTTTTGGTACAGGGTAAGGGTTAACTGTTAGGTTTAGGGTTAAAGATTACGATTAGGGTTAGGTTTAAGGGTTAGTGTGAGAGTTAACGGTTAGGGTTAAGGTTAAGTGTTAGGGTTAGTGGTTAAGTTTAGGTTTAAGTGTTCGTGTTAGGTTTAGGGTTAGAGTTAAGTGTTATGGTTAGGGTTTGGGGTTAGGGTTAGGTTTAGGGTTCATCGTTAGGGTTACGTTTAGGCATTAGGGTTATGGGTAAGGATTAGGGTAAGGGTTTAATGTTAGTGTTGGGCGTTAGGGTCATGGCTTAAGTTTAGGGTTAAGGGTTAGTGTTAGAGTTAGCATTAGGGCTTAGATTTAGAGGTTATTTTAAGGGCACAGGACCTGTGTGATCTATGGTGAGAAGTGTGCAGAATGGGTCATCGCCACACCACACCATCGTACCCGAGGCCTTGGGCCCAGACCTACATGCAGGTCTCAGGTAGAGCCTCTTCTCACGCATGGCATGGTTTTATTGTAGGCTTGGCTAACTCTGAGAATGGAGGAAGTGTGAGAATAATGGTTATGATTAGGGTTAGGTGTTTGGGGTTAGGGGTTAGTGTTCGCGTGAGAGTTAGGTGTTAGGGATTAGGGGTTAGGGTTAATGTTAGCATTAGGGGTTAACGGTTAGGGTTGGGTTAGGGACTAGGGATAGATTTAGCGTTGGGGTAGGGTTAGGGTTAGGGGTTAGGGTTTAGGGTTAAGGGATAGGATTAGGGTTAAGGGTTAAGGCTTAGGGTTAGCATTAAGGGATAGGATTAGGGTTAAGGGTTATGGTTACGGTCCGAGTTAAGGGTTAGGGTGAGGGTTAACAGTTAGGGTTAGGGTCATAAGTTAGGGATAGTGTTAGGTTTAAGGTCTAGGGTTAGGGTTAGAGGTAGCTTTACTGCTAAGATTAGGTCTCGGCATTAAGGTAAGTGTTAGTGTTAGGGTTAAGGGTTAGGGTTAGGTTTAATTGTTAGGATTAGGATCAGAATTAAGGGTTAGGCTTAGGGTTAGGGGATAGGGTTAGGGTTTAGGGTAAACTTTTAAGGTTATGTTTAGGGATAAGGTTAGGGTTAGCGTTTAAGGTTAGGGTTAGTATTAGGGTTGTTTGTAGGGTTAAGGTAATGTTTAGTGGTTAGAATTAGGGTTAGGGATTAGGGGTTACTGTTATGGCTAGGAGTTAGGGTTAGAATTAAGTGATAGGGGTTGTTCTTAGCATAAGTGTTATGCATTAACATTAGGATAAGTGGTTAAAGTTAGGTTTACGGTGAGGTTTATGTGTTAAGGTGAGCAATAGGATCAGGGTTAGAATTATGAGTGAGGGGTAGGGTTTTGCTTAGGGTATGGGCCCTGTCTTCCCTAGGAGTGGGACTGAGGGGGATGCGATTGTCACCAGAAACCCACTCTATCGTATGCAGGGTATGGGCCCATGGGTTTCTTGTAGGACACTCTGGCAGAGCCTGATTTCACGCATGGTAAATGAGGATTGTAAGCTTTCAAATCTCTAAGAAAGTAAGAAGTCTGAGAATTAGATTTAAGGTTAGGATTATCGTTATGGTTAGGGATGAAGTTTAATCTTAGGGTGAGGGCTTCGGGTAAGGGGATACGGTTAGTTTTAGGGTTAAAAGTTACTGTTAGGTTTAACAGTTATAGTTAGACTTAGGGTTTAGGTTTAGGGTTAGGGTTAAGCTTAGGGGTTATGGTTTGGTACAGGGTTAGGGTTAAGTGTTAGGGTTAGGGTTAAAGATCATGACAAGGGTTAGAGTTAAGGGTTAGTTTGAGTGTTAACAGTTAGGGTTAAGGATAACTTTTAGGGTTAGGGGTTAGGATTAGTGTTAGGGCTGAGATTTAGCGGTTAGTTTAAGGGCACAGGACCTGTTTAATCTATGGTGAGAGTGGTGCACAGGGTCGCTGCGACACAACACCACCGTACGCTGGGCCTTGGGCCAAGACCTACATACAGGACTCAGGTGGAGCCTCTTCTCACGCATGACATGGCCGTATTGTAGGCTTGGTTAACTCTGAGAATGGAAGAAGTGTCAGAAATCGGGTTAGGGCTGGCTGTAGGTGTTTTTAACCCCTAACCCTAACACTAACCCCTTAATCCTAACCCTAACACTAACCCCAAGGTTAAATCTAACCTTAACCCCTACGACAACCCTAACCCTAACCCTAACCCCTCTCACTGTAGAATAAACAGGTCCTGTGCCCTTAAACTAACCACTAAATCTAAGCCCTAACATCAACCCTAACCTCTGACCCTAAACCTAAGCCCTGAGCCTAAAGCCCAACACTAACTCTAAACTCTTACCCTAAAGCTAATCCCTAACCCTAATGCTAACCTCTAAACGTAACCCTAACTGTGAACCCTAAACCTAACCCTAACCTCGAGCGCTAACCATAGCACTTAACTCTAACCCTAAACCTAACATGAACCCTTAATCCTAACACTAACCCTAACCCTAACTCTTAACTTTAACCCTGACTGTTAACCCTCACACTAACCTTTAAACCTAACCTTAATCGTAATCTTTAACCCTAAACCTAATATTTAACCCTAATCCTGTACCAAACCCTAAACTCTAACCTTAAACCTAACCATAAACCTTAACCCTGAACCTAACTGTAACGGTTAAAACTAAGAGTAACCTGTAACGCTACCCATAACCCCTAACTCTAAGCCTTCACCCTAACACTAACCTTGATCCTTAACCCGAACCCTAACCCTAACCCTAAATCTAATTCTCAGTCTTCTTGCTTTCTTAGAGTTTAGAAAGCCTACAATCCTCCCATGCCATGCGTGAAAGGAGGCTCTTCCACTGTGTCCTGAATGAACCGCTGGGGCCCATGGCCAGAGTACGATAGAGTGGGTTCCTGGTGACAATCCCAGCCCCCTAACCCCCCCCCCCCGCCTAATGCAGACAAGGCCCGTGCCCTAAGCATAAACTCTACACCTCACACAAAACTCTAACCCTGAAAATAACATTTAACCCTGATTCTATTGCTCACCTTAGAATGTAAACCTCACCGTAACCTGAACTTTAACCTCTTATCCTAACGTTAATGCATAACACTTACCCTGAGATTAACCCCTATCCCATAATTCTAACCCTATCTCCTAGTCATAACTGTGACAACTAATCCATAACCCTAATTCTAAACCACTAACACTAACTGTTACCCTACGTAGTTACTGTTACGGTAACCTACTGGTACCCTAACACTGAACCTAATCCTTACTCCTAACGCCAAAGCTATGGCTAAAAATAATGCTAACCCTTGACCCTTTACCCTAACTCCTAACCCTAATCCTAATCCTAACCACTAAACCCAACCTTAGCTCTTAACCCTAACCCTAAACCTTACCCTGACGCCTAGACCTAACCCTGACACTAACCTAACACCTAACCTAATCATAACCCCTAAAGCTAACCCTAACCCTGAACCCTAAACCTAACCCTAACACTTAATACTAACTATATCCCTAACCCCTAACCCCAACCCTAACCCTAACCGTTAACCCTCACCCTAACCCTTAAACCGGACCCTAACACTAAATCTTAACCCTAAACCTACGCTCAACCCTTAACCATAATCCTATCCCTTAACCCTAAACCTAACCCCTAACCCTAAACCTAACACTAACCCCAATCCTAATTCTAACCATAGCCCTTAATACATCACTACGCCTAACCCCTAACCCTAACCCTAACCCCTAATGCTAACCCTAACACTGAACCCTAAACCTAACCCTATCCCTAACCCTTAAACATAACTCTATCCCTAACCAATAATCCTAAGCCTAATCTTTAACCCTCACCCTAGAGCTTAACTCAAACCGTAACCCTAAGCCTAAACCCCAACCCTAACACTTAACACAAACCCTAAGCCTTAACACTTAACTCCAATCCTATCCTTTAACCCTAATACTAACCCTGATGCCTAATCCTAACCCTAACACTAACCCCAACCATAAATCTAACCCTAGCCCCTAACGCAAAACTAACCCCTAACCCTAACACTAACCCTAAATCCTAGTCCCTAACCACTAAACCTCACTTGAACCCTAACCCCTAACACCAAACCCTTAACCCTAACCATAACCCTATTTCTCACACTACTTCCATTCTCAGAGTTAACCAAGGCTAAAATACAACCATGCAATGCGTGAGTAGAGTTTCCGCATGAGTCCTGCAAGTAGGTCTGGGCCAAAGGCCCAGGATCCGATGGTGTGGTGTCGCATGTAAACATTCTGCACCCTACTCACCATAGATTACACAGGTCCTGTACCCTTAAACTAACCGCCAAATCAAAGCCCAAACACTGACCCTAACCCCTAACCCTAAACCTAAGCCCTCACCCTAATGCCCAACACTAACACTAAACGCTTACCCTAAACCTAACCCCTAAATGTAACCTTAACCATGAACCCTAAACCTAACCCAAACCCCTAACCCTAACCATAACACTTAACTCTAACCCTAAACCTAACATGAACACTTAACCCTAACCCTAACCCATAAACCTAACACTTAACCTTAACCCTAACCGTTAACCCTCACACTAAACCTTAACCCTAACCCTAATCCTAATCTTTAAGCCTAAACCTAGCACTTAACCCTTACCCTGTACCAAAACCTAACCCCTAATCTTAACCCTAAGCTTAAACCTTAAAGCTTAACCCTAAACCTAACTGTAACTGTTAAACCTAACACTAACCTTTAACCCTGACCCTAACCGAAACCCCTAACCCTAAGCCCTCACCATAACAGTAACCTATATTGCTAACCCTAACCCTAATCCTAGCCCTAAATTTAATTCTCAGACTTCTTGCTTTCTCAGAGTTTACAAAGCCTACAATCCTCCCATGCCATGTGTAGAAGGAGGCTCGGCCACTGTGTCCGGCATGAAACCAAGGGGCCATACCCAGCGTATGATAGAGTGGCTTCCGGCATCTATCCTAGCCCTCTAAGCCCCCTCCTAGAGCAGAGAGGGCTCGTGATATAAGCATAAACACTACCCCTCACCCATAACCCTAACCCTGAACATCACAGCTCACCCTGATACTATTGCTCACCTTAACACATCAACCTCACCATAACTCTAACTTGAACCCGTTATCCTAACGTTAATGCATAAGACTTACCCTAAGAACAACCCCTATCCCTTAATTCTAACCCTAACTCCTAGCCACAATTGTAACACCTAATCCCTAAGGCTAATTCAAAACTGCTAAACATTACCTTATCTCTACAAACTAACCCTAACCCTAACTGCTAACCCTAACCGTACACCTAAAAATAACCGTAACACTTGACACTTAACCCTAACCCTTAACCCTGATCCTAATCCTAACAATTAAACCTAACCCTAACTCTTAAGCCTAACACTAACACGTAACCTAATGCCTAGACCTAACCCTAAGAGTAAACGTAACCCCTAACCCTAACGCTAATCCCTAATGCTAACCCTAACACTGAACCCTAATCCTAAGACTTAAACCTAACTCTATCCTTAACCCATAACCCTAGCCCTAACGGTTAACCCCACACTAACCCTTAACTCGAACTGTAACCCTAACCCTTAAAACTAAACCTAACACTTAACGCTAACCCTAAGCCTTAACGCTTAACCCTTATCCTATCCCTTAACCCTAACCCTAACCCCTAACGCTAACCCTAACCCCACTCTAAATCTAACCCTAGCCCCTAACCCAACCCTAACCCCTAAGCCCTAACCCTATCACTAAACCCAACACCTACTCCCTAACCCCTAATCCTCACTCGAAGCTTAAGCCCTAACCCTAAGCCCTCTCCCTGACTAATCTTCATCCCTAACCCTAACCATAATCCTAACCCTAAATCTAATTCTCAGACTTCTTGCTATCTCAGAGTTTTAAAAGCCTACAATTCTCCAAAGCCATGCGTGAAAGCTGGCTCTGCCACAGTGTCCTGCATGAAACCCAGGAGCCCATACACTGCGTACGATAGAGTGGGTTCCCGGGGACAATCACAGCCCCCTAACTCCCCCTGCTAGTGCTGACAGGGCCCATGCCCTAAGCAAAAACCCTGCACCTCACCCATAACCCTAACCCTGAACATAACACCTAACCCTGATGTTATTGTTCACCTTAACACGTAAACCTCACTGTAACCCTAACTTTAACCCCTATCCTAATGTTATTGCATAACACTTACCCTAAGAACAAACCCTATCCCTTAATTCTAAGCCTAACTCCTAGCATAACCGTAACACCTAATCCCTAAACTTAATTCTAAACTGCTAAACATTACCTTCACCCTACAAACAACCCTAACACTAACCCTAACTCTAACCGCTAACCCTAACCCTAACCATTACCCTGATCATAATCCTAACAATTAAACCTAACCCTAATTCTTAACCCTAACACGAACCATTACCATAATGCCTAGACCTAACCCTAACTGTAACCCTAACCCCTAACCCTAACTCTAACCGCTAATGCTAACCCTAACCCCGAACCCTAAACCTAACCCTAACCCTATCCCTTAAACCTATTACTATCCCTAAACCATTACCCTAATCGCAACTGTTAACCCTCACTCTCACCCTTAACTTGGAACGAAACCCTAACCCTTAACCCTAACCTTAACCCTTACTGCTAATCTTAAGCCTTCACCCTTTACCTTAATCCTATCTTGTAAGCCTAACCCTAACGCTGACCCCTAACCCACCTGAACATTAACCCTAAACCTAAATCTAACGCTAGCCCCTTACAAAAACCTAACACCTAACCCCTGACACACTAATCCTAACTTCTAATTCCTAACCACTAAACTTCACTCAAACCTAAACCTCTAACCCCAAACACATAACCCTAACCATAACCCTAATTCTCACACTTCCTTCGTTCTCAGAGTTGACCAAGCCTACAATAGAGCCATGCCACGAGTGAGAAGAGGCTCTGCCTGAGTCCTGCATGTAGGTCTGGGCCCAAGGTACGATGGTGTGGTGTTGAGGCGACCCAGTCTGCACCCTTCCCACCATAGATTAAACAGAGCATGTGCCCTTAAACTAACCACTAAATCTAAGCCCTAATACTAAACCTAAATCCTAACCCTAAACCTCGGCCCTTATCCTAACGCCCAACAGTAACACTAAACACTCACCCTAAACTTAACCCATAACCCGAACCCCTAAATGTAACCCTAACCATGAACCCTAAACCTAACCCTAACCTCTAGCCATAACCATAACACTTAACTCTAAACCTAAACGTTACACGAAGCCTTATTCCTAACCCTAAGCCCAACCCTAACACTTAATCTTGACCCTTACCATTAACCCTCACACTAACCCTTAACCCTAACCCTAATCCTAATCTTTAACCATAAAGCTAACACTGAAGCCTAACCCTGTGACAAACGATAAAACCAAACCTTAACCCTAACCCTAACCCTGAAACTTAACCGAAAACGTAACTGTAACTGTTAAAAATAACACAAACCTTTAACCCTAACCCCTAACCCTAAGAGCCCACCCTAACACTAATCTTCCTCGCTAAACATTACCATAATCTTACCCCTAAATCTAATTCTCAGACTTCTTGCTATCTCAGAGTTTAGAAAGCTTACAATCCTCCCATGCCATGAGTAAAAGGGGGCTCTGCCACTGTGTCCTGCATGAAACCCAGGAGCCCATACCCAGCGTACGATACAGTGCGTTCCCGGGCACAATCCCATCCCCCTAACCCCCGCCCCCCGCCCAGTGCAGACAGGGCCCGTACGCTAAGTATAAACACTACCCCTAACAGATAACCCTCACCCTGAATATAACACCTGACCCTGATGCTATTGCTCACCTTAAAACATAAACCTCCCCGTAACCCTAACTTATCCCCTTATCTTAACGTTAATGTATAACACCCTGAGAAGAAGCTCCATACCATAATTCCAATCCTAATCCCCAGCCATAACCATAACACCTCATCCCTAATTCTAAAATGCCAACCCTACCTTCACCCTACCAACAACCCTAACCCTAACCCTAACCTCTAACCCTAAGCCCTCACCCTATCACTAATCTTCATCACTAAACCGTACCGTAATCCTAACCCTAAATCTAATTCTCAGACTTCTTGCTTTCTCAGAGTTTTGAAAGCCTACAATCCTACTAAGCCATGCATGAAAGTCGGCTCTGCCACAGTGTCCTGCAAGAAACCCAGAGGCCCATACACAGCGTACGATAGAGTGGGTTCCCAGCGACCACAACAGACCCCTAACTTCGATTCCTAGGGCATACAGGGCCCATGCCCTAAGCATAAACACTAGCCCTCACCCATAACCCTAACCCAGAACATAACACCTAACCCTGATACTACTGCTCACCTTAACACGTAAACCTCACCGTAACCCTAACTTTAACCCCATATCGTAACGTTAATGCATGACACCCTGAGAACAAGCCCTGTACTGTAATTCTAACCCTAACTCCTAGCCATAACCATAACACCTAATCTCTAATTCTGAAACGCCAACCCTAACCTTAACCCTACCAACAACACTAACACTAACCCTAACCCCTTACCCTAACCCTATGCCTAAAAATAACCCTAACCGTTGATCCTTAGTCATAACCCCTAACCTTAACCCTAACCCTTAACCCTAATCCCAATCCTAACAATTAAACATAACCCTAACTCTGAACCCTAACTCTAACCTTTACATTAATGCCTAGAGTTCTAACCCCAACACTGACCTACAGTTACAAGTAACACAAACCACTAATTATAACCTTAAACCTGAACAATAAACCTAATCCTTAACCCTAACCCCCTAATGATTAACCCTCACCCTAACCCTTAACCCTGACCCTAACCCTAAACCTGAACCCTAACCCTGAACCCTAACCCTAAGCCTAACCCTTAACCCTAACCCTATCCATTAACCTTAACCGCTAACCATAACACTAACCCCAACCCTAAACCTAACCCTGGCCCCCTAACCCAGAATTAACACCGAACCCGTAACACTAACTCTACCCCTAACCACTAGCACCTAACCCTGACTCGAAACTTAACCCCTAACTCGAAACCCCTAACCGAAAACCTAACCCTAATTCTCACACTACTTCCATTCCCAGAGTGAAGCAAGCCTACAATACAGACATGCCATGTGTGAGATGAGGCTCCACCTGAGTTCTGCATGTAAGTTTTGTCCCAAGGCCCAGGGAATGATGTTGTGCTTTCATGGTGACTCTGACCGCACCCTTCTCACCTTAGATTAACCAAGTCCTGTGCCCTTAAACTGACCGCTAAATCTGAGCTCTACCACCAACCCTAACGACTGACCCTGAACCTAAGCCCGGAGCCTAAAGCCCAACACTAACACTAAACCCTTACCCTAAACCTAATCCCTAACCCTAATGCTAACCCCTAAACGTAACCCTAACCGTGAACAGTAAACCTAACCCTAACCTCTAACACAAACCCTAACACATAACTCTAACCCTAAAACTTACCCTAACCCTTAACCCTAAACCTAAACCCTACCGTAACTCTTAACCTTAACCCTAACCGTTAACTCTCACGCTAACCTTTAATCCTAACACTAATCCTAATCTTCAACCCTAAACCTAACACTTAACCCTAACCCTGTACCAAACACTAACCCCTCATCTTAACCCTAACAGTAAACCTCAACCATAAACCGAACTGTAACCGTTAAACCTAAGAATAACCTTTAATCCTAACCCTAATCCCTAAACCTAAGCCCTCACCCTAACACTAAACTTCATCCTTAACCCTAACCATAATCCTAAACCTAAATCTAATTCTCAGACGTCTTGCTTTCTTAGAGTTTAGAAAGCCTGCAATCCTCCCATGCCATGCGTTAAAGGAGGCTCTACCACTGTGTCCTGTATGAAACCCACGGGCCCATATCCAGAGTACGATACAGTGGGTTCCTGGTGACAATCCCAGCCCCCTAACCTTCCACACCGCCTAATGCAGACAGGGCCCATGCGCTAAGCATAAACAATACCTTTAACAGGTAACCCTAACCCTGAACATAACACCTAACCCTGTTCCTATTTCTCCCCTTAACACGTAAACCTCACTGTGAGCCTAACTGTAACCTCTTATCGTAACGTTCATGCATAACCCATTCCCTGAGAACAACCCCTATCCCATAATTCTAACCCTATCTCCTAGTCATAACTGTAAAACCTGATCCCTAACCCTAATTCTAAACTGCTAACCCTAACCGTAACCCTAACTACAACCATAACACTGACAGTAACCCTTACTTCTAACCCCAACGCTATGCCTAACAAAAGCCATAACCCTTCACCCTTCACCCTAACCCGTAAGCCTTACCCTAACCCTTAACCCTAATCCTAATCCTAACCATTAAACCTAACCCTAGCTCTTAAAGCTAACCCTAAACCTTACCCTCACGACTAGACCTAACCCTGACACTAACCTAATATCTAACCCTTACCATAACCCCTAAAGCTAACCCTAACCCTGAATCCTAAACCTAACCCTAACTCTGAACCCTCACTATATCCCCAACCTCTAAGCCTAATCCTAACCGTTAACCCTCACCCTAACACTTAAACTGGACCATAACACTAAACATTAACCCTAACACTAAACTTTAACCCTAAACCTGAGCCCAACCCTTAACCCTAATCCTATCCTTTTACCCTAAAACTAACCCCTAAACCTAACCCTAATACTAACCCCAAACCTAACTCTAACCATACCTCTTCATAAAACACTAACTCCTAAACCCTAACCCTAACACTAATCATAAACCCTAATTGCTAACCCTTAACCCTAAGGCTTAAGCTTTACCCTAACCATTAACCCTCACCCTAACCCTTAACACTGACCCTAACATTAACCTTTAACTCTAAGCCTAACCCTTAACCCTAACAGTAAGGGAAACCCTTAACGCTAACCTTATCCCTTATCCCTTAACCCTAAACCTAACACTACGGCTAAAAATAACCCTAACCTTTGATCCTTAAACCTAACCCCTAACACTTACTTTAACGCCAAACCCTAACCCTAATCCTAAGCATTAAACCTAACCCTATCTCTTAATCCTAACCCTAGCCCTTACCCTAACGCCTAGATCTAACCCTAAATCTAACCTACAACCTAATCCTAACCTTAAGCCCTAATGCTAACTCTAACCCTGAACCCTAAACCTACCCGTAACCCTTAACACTAACCCTATCCGTAACCCTTAACCCTGACCCTAACCATTACCCGCACCCAAACATTTAACCCTGACCCTAACCCTAATCTTTAACGATAACCCTAACACTAAACCCTAACCCTAAGCCCAACACTTAACCTGAATCCTATCCCTTAACCCTAAGCCTAACCCTAACCCCTAACCCTAAACCTAACACTGAACCCAACCCTAAACCTAACCCTAGCTCCTATCCCAACCCTAAGACCTAACCTTTAATGCTAACAGTAACCCTAACTACTAATCCCTAACCCCTAACCCTCCCTCTAACCCTAAACCCCTAACCCCAAACCCGTAACCCTAAACTTAACCCTAATTCTCACACCTCTTCCATTCTCAGCCTTAAGCAAACCTACAATACAGCCATGCCATTCCTGAGATGAGGCTCTGCCTGTGTCCCACATGTAGGTCTGGGCCAAATACAAAGAGTACGATGGTGTGGTGTCACAGCGACCTGTCCACACCCTTCTCACCATAGATTAAACAAGTCCTGTGCCCTTATACTAACAGATAAATCTCAGCCCTAACACTAACACTAACCCCTAACTGTAAACATAAGCTCAGACTGTAACGCCGAACACTAACTCTAAAATCTTACCTTAAACCTGACCACTAACCCTAACACTAACCGCTAAACATAACCCTAACCATGAATCCTAAACCTAACCCTAAGCTCTACCCGTAACCACAACAATTAACTCTAACCCTAAAGGTTACATGAAGCCTTATTCCTAACCCTAACCCCACCCTAACCCATAATATTGACCCTTACCATTAACCATCACACTAAACCTTAACCGTGACTCTAATCCTAATCTTTAACCATAAAGCTAACACTGAAGCCTAATCCTGTGTCAAACACTAGACCCAAACATAAACCCTAACCCTCAAACTGAACCGTAAACCTAACTGTAACTGTTAAAACTAACATTAACCTTTAACCCTAACCCCTAACCCTAAGACGCCACCCTAACACGAATCTTGATCCCTAAACATTACCATAATCCTACCCCTAAATCTAATTCTCAGAGTTCTTGCTTTCTCAGAGTTAAGAAAGCCTACAATCCTCCCATGCCATGAGTAAAAGGGGACTCTGCCACTGTGTCCTGCATGAAACCCAGGAGCCCATACCCAGCGTATGATAGAGTGGGTTCCCGGGGACAATCCCATCGCTATAATCCCCGCCCGCCGCCAAGTGCATACAGGGCCCGTGCCCTAAGTATAATCAATACCCCTAACTGATAACCCTCACCCTGAACATAACACCTAACCCTGATCCTATTGCTCACCTGAAAACATAAATCTCCCCGTAACCCTAACTTATCCCCTTATCTTAACCTTAATGCATAAAACCCTGAGAAGAAGCCCTATCCCATAATTCTAATCCTATCACCTGGTCATAACCGTAACACCTCATCCCTATTTCTAAAATGCCAACCCTAGCTTTCACCCTACCAAAAACCCTAACCCTAACCCAAACCCCTAACCCTAAGCCCTCACCCTATCACTAGTCTTCATCCCTAAACCGTACCGTAATCCTAACCCTAAATATAATTCTCAGACTTCTTGCTTTCTCAGAGTTTTGAAAGCCTACAATCCTATTAAGCCATGCATGAAAGCCGGCTCTACCACAGTGTCCTGCACGAAACCCAGAGGCCCATACACTGCGTACGATAGAGTGGGTTCCCAGCGACCATCACAGACCCCTAATTTCGCCTTCTAGTGCATACAGGGCCTATGACCTAAGCATAAACCCTACCCCTCACCCATAACCCTAACCCAGAACATAACAACTATCCCTGATCCTACTGCTCACCTTAACACGTAAACCTCACTGTAACCCTAACTTTAACCCCTTATCTTAACGATAATGCATGACACCCTGAGGACAAGCCCTATACCGTAATTCTAACCCTAACTCCTAGCCATAACCATAACACCTAATCCCTAATTCTGAAACGCCAACCCTAACCTTAACCCTACCAACAACTCTAACACTAACCCTAAACCCTTGCCCTAACCCTACGCCTAAAAATAACCCTAAGCATTGATCCTTAGTCATAACCCCTAAACTTTAACCCTAACCCTTAACGCTAATCCCAATTCTAACCATTAAACATAACCCTAACTCTTAACGCTAACCGTAACCTTTACCCTAATGCCTAGAGATCTAACCCCAACACTCACCTACAGTTAACACTAACCCTAACACCTAATGCTAACTTTAAACCTGAACCATAAACCTAACCCTTAACGCTAACCCTATCCCAACCCCCTAACCCTAACCCTAACTGTTAAGCCTCACCCTAACCCTTAACCCTGACTCTAACCCTAAACCTTAACCCTAACCCTGAACCCTAACCCTAAGCCTAACCCTTAACCCTAACCCTATCCCTTAACCCTGACACCTACAGCTAACACTAACCCCAACCCTAAACCTAACCCTGGCCCCCAAACCCACACTTAACACCTAACCCCTAACACTAACTCTAACCCTAACCACTAATCCCTAGCACCTGACCCTGACTCGAAACTAACCCCTAACTCGAAACCCCTAACCCCAACCCTAACCCTAATTCTCACACTACTTCCATTCCCGAGTGAAGCAAGCCTACAATATAGCCATGCCATGTGTGAGATGAGGCTCCACCTGAGTCCTGCATGTAGGTCTTGTCCCAGGGCCCAGGGAATGATGTTGTGCTTTCGTGATGACTCCGACCACACCCCTCTCACCGTAGATTAACCAGGTCCTGTGCCCTTAAACTGACCGCTAAATCTAAGCCCTACCACCAACCCTAAACCTTTACCCTGAACTTAATCCCGGAGCCTAAAGCCCAACACTAACTCTAAACTAACACTTATCTTTAACCTAATCCCTAACCCTAATGCTAACCCCTAAACGTAACCCCAACCATGAACAGTAAACCTAACCCTAACCTCTAACACAAACCCTAACACATAACTCTAACCCTAAAACTAACCCTAACCCTTAACCCTAAACCTAAACCCTAACCCTAACCCTTAACATTAACCGTTAACTCTCATGCTAACCTTTAATCCTAACCCTAATCCTAATCTTGAACCCTAAACCTAACATTTAACCCTAACCCTATACCAAACACTAATCCCTCATCTTAACCCTATCCGCAAACCTCAACCCTAAACGAACTGTAACCGTTAAACCTAACAGTAACCTTAAACCCTAACCCTAATCCGTAACCCTAAGCCCTAACCGTAACACTACACTTCATCCTGAACCCTAACGATAATCCTAACTCTAAATTTAATTCTGAGACTTCTTGCTTTCTTAGAGTTTAGAATGCCTGCAATCCTCCCATGCCATGTGTGAAAGGAAGCTCTACCAATGTGTCCGGCATGAAACCCACGGGCCCATACCCAGAGTCTGATACAGTGGGTTCCCGGTGACAATGCCAGCCCCCTAAACTCCCCCTGGCTAACGCAGACAGGGCCCGTGCGCTAGGCATAAACAATACCTTTAACAGATAACCCTAACCCTGAACATAACACCTAACCCTGTTCCTATTTCTCCCCTTAACACGTACACCTGACCGTGAGCCTAACTTTAACCTCTTATTCTAATGTTAATGCATAACCTATTCCCCCAGAACATTCCCTATCCCATAATTCTAACCCTATCTCCTAGTGATAACTGTAGCACCTGACCCCTAACCGTAATTCTAAACTGCTAACCCCAACCGTAACCCTACCTACAACCCTAACACTGACAGTAGCCCTTACTTCTAACCCCAACGCTATGCCTAACAAAAGCCCTAACCCTTCACCCTTCACCCTAACCCCTAAGCCTTACCCTAACACTTAACCCTAATCCCAATCCTAACCATTAAACATAACCCTGACTCTTAACCCTAACCCTAACCTTTGCCATAATGCCTAGAGATCCAACCCCAACAGGACCTACAGTTAACACTAACCCTAATCCCTAATGCTAACCTTAAACATGAACCATAAACCTAACCCTTAACCCTAACCCTATCCCTAACACCCTAACCCTAACCGTACCTGTTAACCCTCACCCTAACCCTTAACCCTGACCCTAACCCTAAACCTTAACTCTAAACCTGAATCCTAACCCTAAGCCTAACCCTTAACCCTAACCCTAACGGTAACCCTAAACATTATCATAATCCTACCCCTAAATCTAATTCTCGGACTTCTTGCTTTCTTAGAGTTTAGAAAGCCTAAAATCCTCCCATGCCATGAGTAAAAGGGGGCTCTGCAGCTCTCTCTTGCATGAAACCAGGAGCCCATACCTAGCGTATGATAGAGTGGGTTCCTGGGGAAAATTTCATCCCCCTAACCCCAGGCCCCCGCCCAGTGCAGACAGGGCCTGTACGCTAAGTATAAACACTACCCCTAACAGATAACCCTCACCATGAACATAGCACCTGACCCTGATCCTATTGCTCACCTTAAAACATAAACCTCCCCGTAACCCTAACTTATCCCCTATCTTAACCTTAATGCATAACACCCTGAGAAGAAGTCCTATCCCATAATTCTAATCCTAACCCGTAGCCATAACCGAAACACCTCATCCCTAATTCTAAAATGCCAACCCTAACCTTCACCCTACCAACAACCCTAACCCTAACCCTAACCCCTAACCCTAAGTCTCACCCTATCACTAATCTTCATCCCTAAACCGTACAGTAATCCTAACCCTAAATCTAATTCTCAGACTTCTTGCTTTCTTAGAGTTTAGAAAGCCTGCAATCCTCCCATGCCATGTGTGAAAGGAGGCTCTACCACTGTGTCCTGCATGAAACCCACGGGCCCATACCCAGAGTCCGATACAGTGGGTTCCCGGTGACAATCCCAGCCCCCTAACCTCCCCCCAGCTTAACGCCGACAGGGCCCGTGCGCTAAGCATAAATGATACCTTTAACAGATAACCCTAACCCTGAACATGGCACCTAACCCTGTTCATATTTCTCCCCTTAACACGTAAACCTCACCGTGAGCCTAACTTTAACCTCTTATCGTAACGTTAATGCATAACCCATTCCCTGAGAACATCCCCTATCCCATAATTCTAACCCTATCTCCTAGTCATCACTGTAACACCTAATCCCTAACCCTAATTCTCAACCGCTAAGCCTAACCGTAACGCTGCCTACAACCCTAACACTGACAGGAACCCTTACTTCTAACCCCAACGCTATGCCTAACAAAAGCCCTAACCCTTCACCCTTCACCCTAACCCCTAAGCATTATCCTAACCCTTAACCCTAATCCTAATCCTAACCATTAAACCTAACCCTAGCTCTTAAAGCTAACCCTAAACCTTACCCTCACGACTAGACCTAACCCTGACACTTACCTAACACCTAACCCTAACCATAACCCCTAAAGCTAACCCTAACCCTGAACCCTAAACCTAACCCTAACACTGAACCTTCACTATATCCCTAACCCCTAAGCCTAATCCTAACTGTTAACCCTCACCCTAACACTTAAACTGGACCATAACACTAAACATTAACCCTAACACTAAACTTTAACCCTAACAATAAGCCCAACACTTAACCCTAATCCTATCCCTTAACCCTAAGCCCTAACCCTAAACCTAACCCTAACCCCAACCCTAACCCTTAATCTTGACCCTTACCATTAACCCTCACACTAACCCTAATCCTAATTTTTAACCATAAAGCTAACACTGAAGCCTAACCCTGTGCCAAACGCTAAACCCAAACCTTAACCCTATCCCTGAAACTTAACCATAAACCTAACTGTAACTGTTAAACCTAACACTAACCTCTAACCCTAACCCCTAACCCTAAGACCCCACCTTAACACAAACCCTAACCCTAAACATTATCATAATCCTACCCCTAAATCTAATTCTCGGACTTCTTGCTTTCTTAGAGTTTAGAAAGCCTAAAATCCTCTCATGCCATGAGTAAAAGGGGGCTCTGCAGCTCTCTCTTGCATGAAACCAGGAGCCCATACCTAGCGTATGATAGAGTGGGTTCCCGGGGACAATCCCATCCCCCTAACCCCAGCCCCCCGCCCAGTGCAGACAGGGCCTGTACGCTAAGTATAAACACTACCCCTAACAGATAACCCTCACCCTGAACATAGCACCTGACCCTGATCCTATTGCTCACCTTAAAACATAAACCTCCCCGTAACCCTAACTTATCCCCTTATCTTAACCTTAATGCATAACACCCTGAGAAGAAGTCCTATCCCATAATTCTAATCCTAACCCCGAGCCATAACCGTAACACCTCATCCCTAATTCTAAAATGCCAACCCTAACCTTCACCCTACCAACAACCCTAACCCTAACCCTAACCCCTAACCCTAAGCCTCACCCTATCACTAATCTTCATCGCTAAACCGTACAGTAATCCTAACCCTAAATCTAATTCTCAGACTTCTTGCTTTCTCAGAGTTTTGAAAGCCTACAATCCTACTAAGCCACGCATGAAAGCCCGCTCTGCCACAGTGTCCTGCATGAAACCCAGAGGCCCATACACTGCGTACGATAGAGTGGGTTCCCAGAGACCATCACAGACCCCTAACTTCGCCTCCTAGTGCATACAGGGCCCGGGCCCTAAGCATAAACCCTACCCCACACCCATAACCCTAACCCAGAACATAACACCTAACCCTGATCCTACTGCTCACCTTAACATGTAAACCTCACCCTAACCCTAACTTAACCCCTTATCTTAACGATAATGCATGACACCCTGAGAACAAGCCCTATACCGTAATTCTAACCCTAACTCCTAGCCATAACCATAACACCTAATCCCTAATTCTGAAACGCCAACCCTAACCTTAACCCTACCAACAACACTAACACTAACCCTAAAACCCTTACCCTAACCCTACGCCTAAAAATAACCCTAACCATTGATCCTTAGTCATAACCCCTAAAGCTTAACCCTAACCCTTAACGCTAATCCCAATCCTAACCATTAAACATAACCCTAATTAATCCTAACCCTAACCTATACGCTAATGCCTAGAGATCTAACGCCAACACTGACCTACAGTTAACACTAACCCTAACCCCTAATCCTAACCTTAACCCTGAACCATAAACCTAACCCTTAACCCTAACCTTATCCCTAACCCCCTAACCCTAACCCTAGCTGTTAAGCCTCACCCTAACACTTAACCCTGACTCTAACCCTAAACCATAACCCTAACCCTGAACCCTAACCCTAAGCCTAACCCTTAACCCTAACCCCTAACCCTAACGCTAACCCCAACCCTAAACCTAACCCTGGCCCCCTAACCCAGACTTAACACCTAACCCCTAACACTAACTCTAACCCTAACCACTAATCCCTAGCACCTGACCCTGACTCGAAACCTAACTCTTAACTCGAAACCCCTAACCCAAAACCTAACCCTAATTCTCACACTACTTCCATTCCCAGAGTGAAGCAAGCCTATAAGACAGCCATGCCATGTGTGAGATGAGGCTCCGCCTGAGTCCTGCATGTAGGTTTTGTCCCAAGGCCCAGGGAATGACGTTGTGCTTTCGTGGTGACTCCGACCACACCCCTCTCACTGTAGATTAACCAGGTCCTGTGCCCTTAAACTGACCGCTAAATCTAAGCCCTACCACCAACCCTAACCCCTGACCCTGAACCTAAGCCCCGAGCGTAAAGCCCAACACTAACTCTAAACACTTACCCTAAACTTAATCCCTAACCCTAATGCTAACCCCTAAACGTAACCCTAACCGTGAACAATAAACCTAACCCTAATCTCTAACACACACCCTAACACATAACTCTAACCCTAAAAATAACCCTAACCCTTAACCCTAAACCTAAACCCTAACCCTAACCCTTAACCTTAACCGTTAACTCTCATGCTAACCTTTAATCCTAACCCTAATCCTAATCTTCAACCCTAAGCCTAACACAACCCTAACCCTGTACCAAACCCTAACCCCTCATCTTAACCCTATCCGCAAACCTAAACCCCAATACGAACTGTAACCGTTAAACCTAACAGTAACCTTAAACCGTAACCCTAATCTGTAACCCTATCCCCTCACCATAACACTACACTTCATCCTGAACCCTAACCATAATCCTAACCCTAAATCTAATTCTCAGACTTCTTGCTTTCTTAGAGTTTAGAAAGCCTGCAATCCTCCCATGCCATGTGTGAAAGGAAGCTCTACCACTGTGTCCTGCATGAAACCCACGGGCCCATACCCAGAATCCGATACAGTGGGTTCCCGGTGACAATCCCAGCCCCCTAACCTCCCCCCAGCTTAATGAGGACAGGGCCCGTGCGCTAAGCATAAATGATACCTTTAACAGATAACCCTAACCCTGAACATGGTACCTAACCCTGTTCCTATTTCTCCCCTTAACACGTAAACCTCACCGTGAGCCTAACATTAACCTCTTATCCTAACGTTAATGCATAACCCATTCCCTGAGAACATCCTCTATCCCATAATTCTAACCCTATCTCCTAGTCATAACTGTAACACCTAATCCCTAACCCTAATTCTCAACCGCTAAGCCTAACCGTAACGCTGCCTACAACCCTAACACTGACAGGAAACCTTACTTCTAACCCCAAAGCTATGCCTAACAAAACCCCTAACACTTCACCCTTCACCCTAACCCCTAAGCCTTACCCTAACCCTTAACCCTAATCCTAATCCTAACCATTAAACCTAAACCTAGCTCTTAAAGCTAACCCTAAACCTTACCCTCACGACTAGACCTAACCCTGACACTAACCTAACACCTAACCCTAACCAGAACCCCTAAAGCTAAACCTGAACCCTATCCCTAACATAGCAGTAAACTTTAACCCTAAACCTAAGCCCACCCCGTAACCCTAATCCTATCCTTTTACCCTAAAACTAACCCCTAAACCTAACCCCTATACCTCACCCTAACTCTAACCCCAATCCTAATTCTAACCATACCCCTTCATAAAACACTAACTCCTAACCGCTAACCCTAACACTAACCAAAAACCCTAATCACTAATCCCTAACCCTAACGCTTAACCTTTACCCTAACCGTTAACCCTCACCCTAAATCTTAACACTGACCCTAACCTTCACCTTTAACTCTAAACCTAACCCTTAACCCTACAGTAAGGAAGACCCTTAATGCTAATGGGATCCCTTATCCCTAACCCTAACACTACAGCTAAAAATAACCCTAACCTTGGATCCTTAAACCTAACCCCTAACACTTACTTTAACCCCAAACCCTAACCCTAATCCTAAGCATTAAACCTAACCCTATCTCTTAACCCTAACGCTAGCCCTTACCCTAACGCCTAGATCTAACCCTAAATCGAACCTACCGCCTAATCTTAACCTTAAGCCCTAATGCTAACTCTAACCCTGAACCCTAAACCTACCCGTAACCCTTAACACTAACCCTATCCGTGAACCTTAACCCTGACCCTAACGATTACCCGCACCCAAGCATTTAACCCTGACCCTAACCCTAATCCTTAATGCTAACCCAAACACTAAACCCTAACCCTAAGCCCAACACTTATCCCTAATCCCATCCCTTAACCCTAACACTAACACTAATGCTACCCCCTAAACGTAACCCTAACCGTGACCAGTAAACCTAACCCTAACCTCTAACACAAACCATAGCACATAACTCTAACCCTAAAACTAACCCTAACCCTAACCCTAAACCCTAACTCTTAACCTTAACCCTAAGCGTTAACTCTCACGCTAACCTTTAATGCTAACCCTAATCCTAATCTTTAACCCTAAACCTAGCACTGAACCTAACCCTGAACCAAACCCTAACCCCTCATCTTAACCCTAACCGTAAACCTCAACCCTAAACCAAAGTGTAACCGTTAAAACTAAGTGTTACCTTTAACCCTAACCCTAATCCCTAACCCTAAGCCCTCACCCTAACACTAAACTTCATCCTTAACCCTAACCAGAATCCTAACCCTAAATCCAATTCTCAGACTTCTTGCTTTCTTAGAGTTTAGAAAGCCTGCAATCCTCCCATGCCATGCGTGAAAGGAGGCTCTACCACTGTGTCCTGCATGAAACCCACGGGCCCATACCCAGAGTATGATAGAGTGGGTTCCCGGGTACAATCCCAGCCCCCTAAACTCCCCCCGCCCGCCTAATGCAGACAGGGCCCGTGCGCTAACCATAAACAATACCTTTAACAGATAACCCTAACCCTGAACATAACACCCAACCCTGTTCCTATTTCTCCCCTTAACACGTAAACCTCACCGTGCGCCTAACTTTAACCTCTTATCCTAACGTTAATGCATAACCCATTTCCTGAGAACAACCCCTATCCCATAATTCTAACCCTATCTCCTAGTCATCACTGTGACACCTAATCCCTAACCCTAATTCTAAACCGCTAACCCTAACCGTAACCCTACCTACAACCCTAACACTGACAGTAACCCTTACTTCTAACCCCAACGCTATGCCTAACAAAAACCCTAACCCTTGACCCTAACCCTTCACCCTAACCCCTAAGCCTTACCCTAACCCTTAACCCTAATCCTAATCCTAACCATTAAACCTAACCCTAGCTCTTAAAGCTAACCCTAAACCTTACCCTCACGACGAGACCTAACCCTGACACTAACCTAACACCTTTCCCTAACCAGAACCCCTAAAGCTAACCCTGAACCCTATCCCTAACCCTAGCAGTAAACTTTAACCCTAAACCTAAGGCCAACCCGTAACCCCAATCCTATCCTTTTACCCTCAAACTAACCCCTAAACCTAACCCCTATACCTCTCCCTAACTCTAACCCCAATCCTAATTCTAACCATACCCCTTCATAAAACACTAACTCCTAACCGCTAACCCTAACACTAACCAAAAACCCTAATCACTAATCCCTAACCCTAACGCTTATCCTTTACCCTAACCGTTAACCCTCACCCTATATCTTAACACTGACCCTAACCTTATCCTTTAACTCTAAGCCTAACCCTTAACCCTACAGTAAGGAAGACCCTTAATGCTAATGGGATCCCTTATCCCTAACCCTAACACTACAGCTAAAAATAACCCTAACCTTGGATCCTTAAACCTAACCCCTAACACTTACTTTAACCCCAAACCCTAACCCTAATCCTAAGCATTAAACCTAACCCTATCTCTTAACCCTAATGCTAGCCCTTACCCTAACGCCTAGATCTAACTCTAAATCTAACCTACCGCCTAATCCTAACCTTAAGCAATAATGCTAACACTAACCCTGAACCCTAAACCTACCCGTAACCCTTAACACTAACCCTATCCGTGAACCTTAACCCTGACCCTAACCATTACCCGCACCCAAACATTTAACCCTGACCCTAACCCTAATCCTTAATGCTAACCCTAACACTAAACACTAACCCTAAGCCCAACCCTTATCCCTAATCCTGTCCCTTAACCCTAACCATAACCCTAATGCTACCCCCTAAACTTAACCCTAACCGTGACCAGTAAACCTAATCCTAACCTCTAACACAAACCATAGCACATAACTCTAACCCTAAAACTAACCCTAACCCTAACCCTAAACCCTAACTCTTAACCTTAACACTAAGCGTTAACTCTCACGCTAACCTTTAATCCTAACCCTAATCCTAATCTTCAACCCTAAACCTAACACTTATCCCTAACCCTGTACCAAACCCTAACCCCTCTTCTTAACCCTAACCGTAAACCTCAACCCTAAACCAAAGTGTAACCGTTAAACCTAAGAGTAACCTTTAACCCTAACCCTAATCCCTAACCCTAAGCCCTCACCCTAACACTAAACATCATCCTTAACCCTAACCAGAATCCTAACTCTAAATCTCATTCTCAGACTTCCTGCTTTCTTAGAGTTTAGAAAGCCTGCAATCCTTCCATGCCATGCGTGAAAGGATGCTCTACCACTGTGTCCTGCATGAAAACCATGGTCCCATACACAGAGTTTGATAGAGTGGGTTCCCGGGTACAATCCCAGCCCCCTAAACTCCCCCCGCCCGCCTAATGCAGACAGGGCCCGTGCGTTAAGCATAAACAATACCTGTAACAGATAACCCTAACCCTGAACATAACACCCAACCCTGTTCCTATTTCTCCCCTTAACACGTAAACCTCACCGTGCGCCTAACTTTAACCTCTTATCCTAACCTTAATGCATAACCCATTTCCTGAGAACAACCCCTATCCCATAATTCTAACCCTATCTCCTAGTCATCACTGTGACACCTAATCCCTAACCCTAATTCTAAACCGCTAACCCTAACCGTAACCCTACCTACAACCCTAACACTGACAGTAACCCTTACTTCTAACCGCAACGCTATGCCTAACAAAAACCCTAACCCTTCACCCTAACCCCTAAGCCTTACCCTAACCCTTAACCCTAATCCTAATCCTAACCATTAAACATAACCCTAGCTCTTAAAGCTAACCCTAAACCTTACCCTCACGACTACACCTAACCCTGACACTAACCTAACACCTAACCCTAACCAGAACCCCTAAAGCTAACCCTGAACCCTATCCCTAACCCTAGCAGTAAACTTTAACCCTAAACCTAAGCCCAACCCATAACCCTAATCCTATCCTTTTACCCTAAAACTAAACCCTAAACCTAACCCCTATACCTCACCCTAACTCTAACCCCAATCCTAATTCTAACCATACCCCTTCATGAAACACTAACTCCTAACCGCTAAGCCTAACACTAACCAAAAACCCTAATCACTAATCCCTAACCCTAACGCTTAACCTTTACCCTAACCGTTAACCCTCACCCTAAATCTTAACACTGACCCTAACCTTAACCTTTAACTCTAAGCCTAACCCTTAACCCTACAGTAAGGAAGACCCTTAATGCTAATGGGATCCCTTATCCCTAACCCTAACACTACAGCTAAAAATAACCCTAACCTTGGATCCTTAAACCTAACCCCTAACACTTACTTTAACCCCAAACCCTAACCCTAATCCTAAGCATTAAACCTAACCCTATCTCTTAACCCTAACGCTAGCCCTTACCCTAACGCCTAGATCTAACCCTGAATCTAACCTACCGCCTAATCCTAACCTTAAGCCCTAATGCTAACACTAACCCTGAACCCTAAACCTACCCGTAACCCTTAACACTAACCCTATCCGTCAACCTTAACCCTGACCCTAACCATTACCCGTACCCAAGCATTTAACCCTGACCCTAACCCTATTCCTTAATGCTAACCCTAACGATAAACCCTAACCCTAAGCCCAACACTTAACCCTAATCCTATCCCTTAACCCTAACCCTAACCATAACCCTAATGCTACCCCCTAAACGTAATCCTTACCGTGACCAGTAAACCTAACCCTAACCTCTAACACAAACCATAGCACATAACTCTAACCCTAACCCTAACCCTAACCCTAACCCTAAACCCTAACTCTTAATCTTAACCCTAAGCGTTAACTCTCACGCTAACCTTTAATCCTAACCGTAATCCTAATCTTCAACCCTAAACCTAACACTTAACCGTAACCCTGTAGCAAACACTAACCCTTCATCTTATCCCTAACCTTAAACCTCAACCCTAAACCAAAGTGTAACCGTTAAACCTAAGAGTAACCTTTAACCCTAACCCTGTTCCCTAACCCTAAGCCCTCACCCTAACACTAAACTTCATCCTTAACCCTAACCAGAATCCTAACCCTAAATCCAATTCTCAGACTTCTTGCTTTCTTAGAGTTTAGAAAGCCTGCAATCCTCCCATGCCATGCGTGAAAGGAGGCTCTACCACTGTGTCCTGCATGAAACCCACGGGCCCATACCCAGAGTATGATAGAGTGGGTTCCCGGGTACAATCCCAGCCCCCTAAACTCCCCCCGCCCGCCTAATGCAGACAGGGCCCGTGCGCTAAGCATAAACAATACCTTTAACAGATAACCCTAACCCTGAACATAACACCCAACCCTGTTCCTCTTTCTCCCATTAACACGTAAACCTCACCGTACGCCTAACTTTAACCTCTTATCCTAACGTTAATGCATAACCCATTTCCTGACAACAACCCCTATCCCATAATTCTAACCCTATCTCCTAGTCATCACTGTGACACCTAATCCCTAACCCTAATTCTAAACCGCTAACCCTAACCGTAACCCTACCTACAACCCTAACACTGACAGTAAACCTTACTTCTAACCCCAACGCTATGCCTAACAAAAACCCTAACCCTTGACCCTAACCCTTCACCCTAACCCCTAAGCCTTACCCTAACCCTTAACCCTAATCCTAATCCTAACCATTAAACCTAACCCTAGCTCTTAAAGCTAACCCTAAACCTTACCCTCACGACGAGACCTAACCCTGACACTAACCTAACACCTTTCCCTAACCAGAACCCCTAAAGCTAACCCTGAACCCTATCCCTAACCCTAGCAGTAAACTTTAACCCTAAACCTAAGCCCAACCCGTAACCCTAATCCTATCCTTTTACCCTAAAACTAACCCCTAAACCTAACCCCTATACCTCACCCTAACTCTAACCCCAATCCTAATTCTAACCATACCCCTTCATAAAACACTAACTCCTAAGGCTAACCCTAACACTAATCAAAAACCCTAATCACTAATCCCTAACCCTAACGCTTAACCTTTACCCTAACCGTTAACCCTCACCCTAAATCTTAACACTGACCCTAACCTTAACCTTTAACTCTAAGCCTAAGCCTTAACCCTACAGTAAGGAAGACCCTTAATGCTAATGGGATCCCTTATCCCTAACCCTAACACTACAGCTAAAAATAACCCTAACCTTGGATCCTTAAACCTAACCCCTAACACTTACTTTAACCCCAAACCCTAACCCTAATCCTAAGCATTAAACCTAAACCTATCTCTTAACCCTAACGCTAGCCCTTACCCTAACGCCTAGATCTAACCCTAAATCTAACTTACCGCCTAATCCTAACCTTAAGCACTAATGCTATCACTAACCCTGAACCCTAAACCTACACGTAACCCTTAACACTAACCCTATCCGTGAACCTTAACCCTGACCCTAACCATTACCCGCACCCAAGCATTTAACCCTGACCCTAACCCTAATCCTTAATGCTAACCCTAACACTAAACCTTAACCCTAAGCCCAACACTTATCCCTAATCCTATCCCTTAACCCTAACCCTAACCCTAATCCTAATGCTAACCCCTAAACGTAACCCTAACCGTGATCATTAACCTAACCCTAACCTCTAACACAAACCATAGCACATAAATCTAACCCTAAAACTAACCCTAACCCTAACCCTAAACCCTAACTCTTAACCTTAACACTAAGCGTTAACTCTCACGCTAACCTTTAATCCTAACCCTAATCCTAATCTTCAACCCTAAACCTAACACTTAACCCTAACCCTGTACCAAACCCTAACCCCTCATCTTAACCCTAACCGTAAACCTCAACCCTAAACCAAAGTGTAACCGTTAAACCTAAGAGTAACCTTTAACCCTAACCCTATTCCCTAACCCTAAGCCCTCACCCTAACACTAAACTTCATCCTTAACCCTAACCAGAATCCTAACCCTAAATCTAATTCTCAGACTTCTTGCTTTCTTAGAGTTTAGAAAGCCTGCAATCCTCCCATGCCATGCGTGAAAGGAGGCTCTACCACTGTGTCCTGCATGAAACCCACGGGCCCATACCCAGAGTATGATAGAGTGGGTTCCCGGGTACAATCCCAGCCCCCTAAACTCCCCCCGCCCGCCTAATGCAGACAGGGCCCGTGCGCTAAGCATAAACAATACCTTTAACAGATAACCCTAACCCTGAACATAACACCCAACCCTGTTCCTCTTTCTCCCCTTAACACGTAAACCTCACCGTGCGCCTAACTTTCACCTCTTATCCTAACGTTAATGCATAACCCATTTCCTGAGAACAACCCCTATCCCATAATTCTAACCCTATCTCCTAGTCATCACTGTGACACCTAATCCCTAACCCTAATTCTAAACCGCTAACCCTAACCGTAACCCTACCTACAACCCTAACACTGACAGTAACCCTTACTTCTAACCCCAACGCTATGCCTAACAAAAACCCTAACCCTTGACCCTAACCCTTCACCCTAACCCCTAAGCCTTACCCTAACCCTTAACCCTAATCCTAATCCTAACCATTAAACCTAACCCTAGCTCTTAAAGCTAACCCTAAACCTTACCCTCACGACTACACCTAACCCTGACACTAACCTAACACCTAACCCTAACCAGAACCCCTAAAGCTAACCCTGAACCCTATCCCTAACCCTAGCAGTAAACTTTAACCCTAAACCTAATCCCAACCCGTAACCCTATTCCTATCCTTTTACCCTAAAACTAACCCGTAAACCTAACCCCTATACCTGACCCTAACTCTAACCCCAATCCTAATTCTAACCATACCCCTTCATAAAACACTAACTCCTTACCGCTAACCCTAACACTAACCAAAAACCCTAATCACTAATCCCTAACCCTAACGCTTAACCTTTACCCTAACCGTTAACCCTCACCCTAAATCTTAACACTGACCCTAACCTTAACCTTTAACTCTAAGCCTAAGCCTTAACCCTACAGTAAGGAAGACCCTTAATGCTAATGGGATCCCTTATCCCTAACCCTAACACTACAGCTAAAAATAACCCTAACCTTGGATCCTTAAACCTAACCGCTAACACTTACTTTAACCCCAAACCCTAACCCTAATCCTAAGCATTAAACCTAACCCTATCTCTTAACCCTAACGCTAGCCCTTACCCTAACGCCTAGATCTAACTCTAAATCTAACCTACCGCCTAATCCTAACCTTAAGCACTAATGCTAACACTAACCCGGAACCCTAAACCTACCCGTAACCCTTAACACTAACCCTATCCGTGAACCTTAACCCTGACCCTAACCATTACCCGCACCCAACCATTTAACCCTGACCCTACCCCTAATCCTTAATGCTAACCCTAACACTAAACCCTAACCCTAAGCCCAACACTTAACCCTAATCCTATCCCTTAACCCTAACCCTAACCCTAACCCTAATGCTAAACCCTAAACGTAACCCTCACCGTGACCAGTAAACCTAACCCTAAGCTCTAACACAAACCATAGCACATAACTCTAACCCTAAAACTAACCCTAACCCTAACCCTAACCCTAAACCCTAACTCTTAACCTTAACCCTAAGCGTTAACTCTCACGCTAACCTTTAATCCTAACCCTAATCCTAATCTTCAACCCTAAACCTAACACTTAACCCTAACCCTGTACCAAACCGTAACCCCTCAACTTAACCCTAAACGTAAACCTCAACCCTAAACCAAAGTGTAACCGTTAAACCTAAGAGTAACCTTTAACCCTAACCCTAATCCCTAACAATAAGCCCTCACACTAACACTAAACTTCATCCTTAACCCTAACCATAATCCTACCCCTAAATCTAATTCTCAGACTTCTTGCTTTCTTAGAGTTTAGAAAGCCTGCAATCCTCCCATGCCATGCGTGAAAGGAGGCTCTACCACTGTGTCCTGCATGAAACCCACGGGCCCATACCCAGAGTATGATAGAGTGGGTTCCCGGGTACAATCCCAGCCCCCTAAACTCCCCCCGCCCGCCTAATGCAGACAGGGCCCGTGCGCTAAGCATAAACAATACCTTTAACAGATAACCCTAACCCTGAACATAACACCCAACCCTGTTCCTATTTCTGCCCTTAACACGTAAACCTCACCGTGCGCCTAACTTTCACCTCTTATCCTAACGTTAATGCATAACCCATTTCCTGAGAACAACCCCTATCCCATAATTCTAACCCTATCTCCTAGTCATCACTGTGAAACCTAATCTCTAACCCTAATTCTAAACCGCTAACCCTAACCATAACCCTTCCTACAACCCTAACACTGACAGTAACCCTTATTCTAAACCCAACGTTTTGCCTAACATAAACCCTAACCCTTGACCCTAACCCTTCACCCTAACCCATAAGCCTTACCCTAACCCTTAACCTTAATCCTAATCCTAACCATTAAACCTAACCCTAGCTCTTAAAGCTAACCCTAAACCTTACCCTCACGACTAGACCTAACCCTGACACTAACCTAAAACCTAACCCTAACTATAACCCTAAAGATAACCCTGAACCCTATCCCTAACCCTAGCAGTAAACTTTAACCCTAAACCTAAGCCCAACCCGTAACCCTAATCCTATCCTTTTACCCTAAAACTAACCCCTAAATCTAACCCCTAAAACTAACCCCTATACCTCACCCTAACTCTAACCCCAATCCTAATTCTAACCATACCCCTTCATAAAACACTGACTCCTAGCCGCTAACCCTAACACTAACCAAAAACCCTAATCACTAATCCCTAACCCTAACGCTTAACTTTTACCCTAACCGTTAACCCTCACCCTAAATCTTAACCCTGACCCTAACCTTAACCTTTAACTCTAAGCCTAACCCTTAACCGTACAGTAAGGAAGACCCTTAATGCTAATGGGATCCCTTGTCCCTAACCCTAACACTACAGCTAAAAATAACCCTAAACTTTGATACTTAAACCTAACCCCTAACACTTACTTTAACCCCAAACCCTAACCCTAATCCTAAGCATTAAACCTAACCCTATCTCTTAACCCTAACGCTAGCCCTTACGTTAACGCCTAGATCTAACCCTAAATCTAACCTACCGCCTAATCCTAACCTTAAGCACTAATGCTAACACTAACCCTGAACCCTAAACCTACCCGTAACCCTTAACACTAACCCTATCGGTGAAACTTAACCCTGACCCTAACCATTACCCGCACCCAAGCATTTAACCCTGACCCTAACCCTAATCCTTAATGCTAACCCTAACTCTAAACCCTAACCCTAAAACCAACACTTAACCCTAATCCTATCCCTTAACCCTAACCCTAACACTAACCCCAACCCTAACCCTAATGCTAACCCCTAAACGTAACCCTAACCGTGACCAGTAAACCTAACCCTAACCTCTAACACAAACCATAGCACATAACTCTAACCCTAAAACTAACACTTACCCTAACCCTAAACCCTACCTCTTAACCTTAACCCTAAGCGTTAACTCTCACGCTAACCTTTAATCCTAACCCTAATCCTAATCTTCAACCCTAAACCTAACACTTAACCCTAACCCTGTACCAAACCTTAACCCCTCATCTTAACCCTAACCGTAAACCTCAACCCTAAACCAAAGTGTAACCGTTAAACCTAAGAGTAACCTTTAACCCTAACCCTAATCCCTAACCCTAAGCCCTCACCCTACCACTAAACTTTATCCATAACCCTAACCAGAATCCTAACCCTAAATCTAATTCTCAGACTTCTTGCTTTCTTAGAGTTTAGAAAGCCTGCAATCCTCCCATGCCATGCGTGAAAGGAGGCTCTACCACTGTGTCCTGCATGAAACCCACGGGCCCATACCCAGAGTATGATAGAGTGGGTTCCCGGGTACAATCCCAGCCCCCTAAACTCCCCCCGCCCGCCTAATGCAGACAGGGCCCGTGCGCTAAGCATAAACAATACCTTTCACAGATAACCCTAACCCTGAACATAACACCCAACCCTGTTCCTATTTCTCCCCTTAACACGTAAACCTCACCGTGCGCCTAACTTCAACCTCTTATCCTAACGTTAATGCATAACCCATTTCCTGAGAACAACCCCTATCCCATAATTCTAACCCTATCTCCTAGTCATCACTGTGACACCTAATCCCTAACCCTAATTCTTTTTTTTTTTTCAATTTAATTTTACAGAATCAAAGAGTCTAACAGTATATCTTGTTAGATACAGTATGTCCTCATAATGTATACATTATTTCTTGTACAATAATATGAAATAATATGGGAAATATTCATGATAAATTATTAAGTGAACAGTGCAAGTTAAAAACAATAGTTTCATATTTTTTTTCCCCACCCCCCCTTTCCCGAGTCAGCACCTTCAAGTGTTACCACTCCCCAAACGGTGCGCAATGCACTCATTGTGTAGGCATACCCCTATCCCCTCCCCCACCCCCCACCTCAGTCTGATGTCCAATTGGTGTCATTCCCAGATTTGTATATAGGTGATGATCAGGGAAACCAATTTTCTGGTGAGTACATGTGATGCTTGTTTTTCCATTCTTGGGATACTTCACTTAATATAATGGGTTCCAACTCTCTCCAGGAGAACCATAGAGATGTCGTATCTTCATCATTCCTTATAGCTGAGTAATATTCCATGGTATACATATACCACAGTTTACTAATCCAATCATGTATTGATGGGCATTTGGGTTGTTTCCACATCTTTGCTATTGTGAATTGTGCTGCTATAAACATTTGGGTACACGTGCCTTTGTTACATAATGACCTTTTTTCCTTTGGGTATATGCCCAATAATGGGATTGCTGGGTCAAATGGCAGGTCTACTTGAATCTGTTTAAGATACCTCCATAATGATTTCCACAGGGGTTGCACTAGTTTGCAGTCCCACCAGCAGTGTATTAGTGTTCCTGTCTCTCCACACCCACGCCAACATGTGTTGTTTTGGGTTTTTTTGATAAAGGCCATTCTCACTGGGGTTAAGTGATATCTCATTGTGGTTTTGATTTGCATTTCCCTGATGATTAGAGATGTTGAACACTTTTTCATATGTTTGTTAGCCATTTTTATATCTTCTTTTGAAAAATTTCTATTCATGTCCTTTGCCCACTTTTTGATAGGGTTGCTTGATTTTTTCTTGCTGATTTTCCTGAGTTCTAAATAGATTCTTGTTATCAGTCCTTTATCTGATGTGTAGTATGCAAAAATTTTTTCCCATTCTGTAGGTGGTCTGTTTATTCTCTGGACTGTTTCTTTGGCTGTGCAGAAGCTTTTTAATTTAATCATGTCCCATTCATTTATTTTTGTTGCTGCTGTGATTGCCTTGGGGGTCTTCTTCATAAATTCTTTGCCTAGGCCAATGTCTGTAAGAGTCTTTCCTACATTTTCTTCTAGAATTCTGATTGTATCACGCCTAAGGTTTAAGTCTGTTATCCACCGTGATTTGATTTTTGTGAGAGGTGAAAGCTGTGGGTCCTGTTTCAGTCTTCTGCAAGTGGCTAACCAATTCTCCCAGCACCATTTGTTGAATAGGGATTCTTGTCCCCAGAGTATATTCTTTCCCGCTTTGTCAAAAATTAGGTGACTATATGAGGATGGTTCTATATTTGGATTTTCTGTTGTGTTCCACTGGTCTGTGTCCCTGCACTTGTGCCAATACCAGGCTGTTTTAAGAACCACGGCCTTGTAGTATAGTTTGAGGTCTGGCAAATTAATACCTCCCATTTTGTTTTTATTGCTTAAAATTGCTTTTGCTATACGGGGTCTTCTTTGATTCCATACAAAGTGTATAATTATTTTCTCTATGTCTGTAAAGAATGATGTTGGTAATTTAATAGGGATTGCATTGAATTTGTAGATCACTTTGGGTAGTATAGACATTTTAACAATGTTGATTCTTCCGATCCACGAGCATGGTATATTTTTCCATCTATTTGCAAGTTCTGCTATTTCTTTTCTCAGTGTTTCATAGTTTTCCTTATAGAGGTCCTTTACCTCTTTAGTTAGATATATACCTAGATATTTTATTTTCTTTGTTGCTATTTTGAAGGGTATTGAGTCTTTAATTTGGTTTTCCGATTGACTGTTATTGGCATATATAAATGCCTCTGATTTGTGTATATTAATTTTGTAGCCTGAGACTTTGCTGTATTCATTAATCAATTCCAGGAGTCTCTTGGTTGAATCCTGGGGGTTTTCCAGATATAACATCATATCATCAGCAAAAAGTGAGAGTTTGATCTCTTCCTTCCCTATTTGGACTCCCTTGATTCTGCTCTCTTGCCTGATAGCTCTCGCAAGGACTTCCAATACTATGTTGAAAAGTAATGGAGACAATGGGCAGCCCTGTCTGGTTCCAGTTCTAAGTGGGAGTGCTTTCAGTTTTTCCCCATTCAGTATGATGTTGGCTGTGGGTTTGTCATATATGGCTTGTATCATTTTTAGGTAGGTTCCATCAATGCCTATTTTGTTAAGCGTTTTTATCATAAAAGGGTGTTGAATTTTGTCAAATGCTTTTTCTGCATCTAATGAGAGTATCATATGATTTTTGTTTTTGCTTCTATTTATGTGGTGAATTACATTGATAGATTTACGTATGTTGAACCACCCCTGCATCTCGGGGATGAAGCCCACTTGGTCGTGGTGGATTACTTTTTTGATAAGTACTTGGATTCGATTTGCTAGTATTTTATTGAAAATTTTTGCATCTATATTCATGAGGGAAATTGGTCTGTAGTTCTCTATTTTTGTTGTGTCCTTTCCAGGTTTTGGTATTAATGTTATATTGGCTTGGTAGAACGTGTTGGGGAGAACTCCATCCTTCTCAATATTGGAGAATAGTTTATGTAGGATGGGCACCAGTTCTTCTTTGTATGTATGGTAAAATTCAGGTGTGAACCCATCTGGACCAGGGCTTTTCTTTTTGGGAAGGTTTTTTATTGCTGTTTCGATTTCAGTTCTTGATATTGGTCTGTTCAGGTACTCTATTTCTTCCTGGTTGAGCCTGGGAAGACTATGTGTTTCTAAAAATTTGTCCATTTCCTCCACGTTCTCCAGTTTGTGTGCATAAAGATTTTTGTAGAATTCATAGATGATATCTTGTATCTCTGTAGCATCGGTTGTGATTTCTCCTTTCATGTTCCTAATGGAGGTTATTAGAGATTTTACTTTTGTGCTCTTGGTTAGTCTAGCCAGAGGTGTGTCTATTTTGTTTATCTTTTCAAAGAACCAACTTTTTGTTTTATTAATTTCCCTTATAGTTTCTTTGTTGTCCTTTTCATTTAGTTCTTATTTGATCTTAGTAATTTCTTGCCTTCTGCTGGGTTTGGGATCGTTCTGTTCTTCTTTCTCCAGCTCTTTGAGTCTATTCGTTAGGTTGTCTATTTGCATGTTTTCTGTCTTTTTGATATAGGCATTTATGGATATGAATTTTCCTCTCAGGACTGCTTTAGCTGCATCCCATAGATTTTGATAAGTTGTATCTCCATTGTCATTTAATTCAAAGAAATTTTTGATTTCCATCTTGATTTCTTCTTTTATAGAATAATTATTCAGGAGAAGGTTATTTAGCTTCCATGACTTTGAGTAAGAGTGAGGGTTTCTGTTTGTGATCATTGTTACTTTTATTCCGCTGTGATCTGAGAAGATGCATGGTATAATTTCTATTTTTTTGAATTTTTGAAGACATGATTTATGTCCTAGGACATGGTCAATCTTAGAGAATGTCCTATGAGCTGATGAGAAGAATGTATATTCTGTGGACTTTGGGTAGAATGTCCTATAGATGTCAGCCATGCCCATTTGTTCTAGCATTCTATTTAGGTCCATTATGTCTTTGTTTATTTTCTGTTTAGAGGATCTGTCCTGTACTGTCAGTGGGGTGTTAAAGTCTCCAGCTATTACAGTATTATTATCTATCATCTGGTTCAGATCTAGTAGGGTTTGCTTTATGAATCTAGGTGCACCTAGGTTGGGTGCATATATATTGAGTATAGTCATGGCTTCTTGTTGAATTGTGCCCTTGACCAGTATGTAGTAGCCATTTTTGTCTTTTATTATTTTTGTTGGTTTGAAAGCTAAGTTATTGGAAATTAAGATTGCCACACCAGCTTTCTTTTCATTACCGTTTGCTTGAAATACCGATTTCCATCCTTTTACTTTCAGTCTAAATGCATCTTTGCTCGTTAGGTGGGTTTCTTGGAGACAGCAGATACTTGGCTTGTTCTTTTTTATCCATTGGGACAGTCTATGTCTCTTGAGCGGGGAATTCAAGCCATTCACATTTATTGAGAAAACTGATAAGTGAGACGGTTTTTTGTTCAGCTTGTTGGGTAGAACTTCATTGCGATGTTTTCTCTCCTGAGCCATTGTGGTATCTGGAATTTGGTCTTTAGCTCTTGAGTAGTTTTACATTCGTGGATCTTTCTTGTGCTGATCCGTGTGTAACTCTCTTTTGAGTACTTCTTGCAGGGCTGGTCTTGTCTTGGTGAATTCCTTCAACCTTTATTTATCTGAGAATGTCTTGATTTCTCCTTCGTATAGAAAACTTAGCTTAGCTGGGTACAAGATTCTAGGCTGGGCATTATTCTGTTTCAGAAGCGTGAAAATGGGGCCCCAACCTCTTCTTGCTTGTAAGGTTTCAGCTGAGAAATCTGGCGTAATTCTGATGGGTTTTCCTTTGTAAGTTACCTGTTTCTTTCTCCTTACAGCTCGGAGAAGGGACTCTTTAGTGGATATTTTGGTCAGCCTGATGACTACGTGGCGTGGTGTTTTCCTATTTGCTATGAATCTCCCAGGGGTCCTTTGAGCTTCTTGAATCTGTATGTCTAGAGTATTGGCAAGGCCTGGAAAATTTTCCTCGATTATGTCTTCAAATAGCTTGTCCAACCCTTGCTTATTATCTTCTTCACCCTCAGGAATGCCAATAACTCTCAAGTTAGGTTTCTTCACATAATCCCACATTTCTTGAAGACTCAGATCATTTCTCTTACTTTTTTGATCTATCTCTGTGACTGACTTATTTAGTTGGAAGGAGTTGTCTTCAATTTCTGAGATTCTTTCCTCTGTTTGATCTACCCTGCTTTTGAGACTTTCCACAGTGTTTTGTAGCTCTCTGAGTGAATTCTTCATTTCTAGGAGTTCAGTTTGGTTTTTCTTCAATATTTCAATTTCTTTAGTGAATTTTTCCTCCAAATCCTGTATTTTTTTTGCATTTTCCTTGTGTTGTCTGTCCATTGATTCTTGTATATTATTCAGCTTGTTTATGATCCATAATTGGAATTCTTCCTGTGACATGTTGGTGTTTTGAGTCTGGTTTGTGTCAAATGGTTGAGAGCCGGTATTTCTCTTTGGGGGTGAGCTTTCTGTTTGAATCTTTGTGCTTCCTGTGTTTTTTCGCTGGGCCCTTCCCATCTAGATTGATCGTTGGATCTTTACTTATAGATTTAGTCTGGTTAACAGCACTCTCTGTGCTCTATTCTTAGGCTGTGGAGCAGTCTAGGTATATTGCTTCCTTTGGCAAGAGGGGAAGACTGTTGTGAATTGTTTAGAAATTTTTCTATTTCAGTTGGGGGACTGCTTCTGATGGGTCCATTCCTAGAGGATTGGAGTGATCCAAGACTGCTTTGGTGAGTTAGGACACTGTGTTGTAGTCTTTCAGAGGGCAGGTAGGGTCCACACTAGTAGTGGACCAAAATTCTCTTTGTTTGTTTGTTTCCCTTTGGTTCTTCCTCTATAGGGGTGGTTTCTGTCTCTATCTGCAGGAAAGATACTAGCTGTGGGGAGTGGATGGTGCCCTCGCTCGCTCAGCGCCCCATTTGCCGCAACTCCCACAGGCAAAAGTCTGCCTTGGCCCAATGTCCCCAGGGACCAGGCTCCACACTCTCACTTCTGGAGAAGTAGTCAATGTTTAGACGTGGGTGGGGACCCTATATAAGGTCTGTGGACCAGGGAAGGGGGCCGTCCAGGGAGCCTCTTGGCACCCTATTGCTCCGCAGTGACTTGGCTGTGGGCCCCAAGATGGCTATTGCGCGCCCGCAGATCGCCTGCGTTGGGAGTGACTACTCAGGTTCCGGTATGTACCAGAGCCAGGGGCCTGGCCCGTTCCCAAGCTCACCGTGGGTTCCCAGTTAGAAGGCAAAAAGAGAGAAGAAATAAGGAAAAAGAAAAAAGAAAAGAAAAGAAAAAAAGAAAAAAAAAAGGGAAGTGAAAAGAAAGAACAGAAGGAGAAGAAAAAGAAAGAGAAAAGAAAAGGAGAAGAGAAGAGGGAAAAAAAGGAAAGAGAAAAGAAAAAACAAAACAACAACAACAAAAAAAAAAACAAAAGAAGCAAAATAAAACAAAACAAAACAAAGAAAAAACAAAAACCAAACTAACAAATAACACAAAGAGACTGAACCCAGAAACAGTGAAAACACAAACACAAAAGAACAAAAACAGAGCTACACAGCACCACAGCGCATCACTAAACGAAGGGATACACAATTCTGAAGTATACAGTTCAGCGGCTCAATGATTGTGTTTTTGCGCCTTGGCGCAGCTCCGCCCCTTCACGCCCGCTCCGTTGATTCCAGAGCGGCAACTCAATGTTTATTTTACGTCTTAGCGCAGCTCCGCCCCTTCACGCCGAGTGCGGCCGGCGGAGATGGCGCGGGCCCAGATACCAGCGGGGGGCGCCGGGGAGAGAGAGCCGCTGGGCACCTTATGGCTCCCGAGCGGTTCCGCCTTTGCTTTCAAGATGGCGCCCGCAGCGCTCCGGGGTCGGAGGGGGACCGGCTCCCCGGCAGGCAGAGACCAGGGACCGCCGCTGCCGGGGGGGTTTGGCGGGCAAAGCCGCCGGGGGCCACCGGCTGAAGAACCACCGACAAAAGTAGCGCAGAGGTACAGCGCAATTCGCTGATCGGGGATTGTTCGTGCCCCTCCCTCCTGGCACAGGTCCGTCCCTTCTCGCCAAGGACTGTCTCAGCCGAGACTTCCCAGGTTCCAAGCTATTCTCCCGAAAAAGCCTCCTGTCTGCAATGCCCTACGTCTAGCTCGGTGATTCTGCTCCGGCTTGCGAGGGGGTCTCCAAGCAATTGGGGGTGGAGGTCAGTGAGGAGCGCAAGCCGCTTTTCCTAAAGACTGCCCCCGCCCCACCTGGGGGCGGGCGCAGCCGCCTGCGCTCCACTGGCTACTGTCTGTTTCGCGCCTTCTGCAGAGTTCCGCGATCTTAATTTCTGTTCACCTGAGACCTCACTTGCTCTGTTTGTCCCACGCTGATTCTCCGTGGATTCACACTGCTGTTCCTGTGTGGGAGCGGTACTCTAGCGTTGTGGCAGGTCCGGATCCACGGTTCCTCGCCGGGGCGCAGATCCAAGCAGTCACCGACACTCCGCCATCTTCCCGATCCCCTAACCCTAATTCTAAACCGCTAACCCTAACCGTAATCCTACCTACAACCCTAACAGTGACAGTAACCCTTACTTCTAACCCCAACGCTATGCCTAACAAAAACCCTAACCCTTGACCCTAACCCTTCACCCTAACCCCTAAGCCTTACCCTAACCCTTAACCCTAATCCTAATCCTAACCATTAAACCTAACCCTAGCTCTTAAAGCTAACCCTAAACCTTACCCTCACGACTAGACCTAACCCTGACACTAACCTAACACCTAACCCTAACCAGAACCCCTAAAGCTAACCCTGAACCCTATCCCTAACCCTAGCAGTAAACTTTAACCCTAAACCTAAGCCCAACCCGTAACCCTAATCCTATCCTTTTACCCTAAAACTAACCCCTAAACCTAACCCCTATACCTCACCCTAACTCTAACCCCAATCCTAATTCTAACCATACCCCTTCATAAAACACTAACTCCTAACCGCTAACCCTAACACTAACCAAAAACCCTAATCACTAATCCCTAACCCTAACGCTTAACCTTTACCCTAACCGTTAACCCTCACCCTAAATCTTAACACTGACCCTAACCTTAACCTTTAACTCTAAGCCTAACCCTTAACCCTACAGGAAGGAAGACCCTTAATGCTAATGGGATCCCTTATCCCTAACCCTAACACTACAGCTAAAAATAACCCTAACCTTGGATCCTTAAACCTAACCCCTAACACTTACTTTAACCCCAAACCCTAACCCTAATCCTAAGCATTAAACCTAAACCTATCTCTTAACCCTAACGCTAGCCCTTACCCTAACGCCTAGATCTAACCCTAAATCTAACCTACCGCCTAATCCTAACCTTAAGCCCTAATGCTAACACTAAACCTAAACCCTAAACCTACCCGTAACCCTTAACACTAACCCTATCCGTGAACCTTAACCCTGACCCTAACCATTATCCGCACCCAAGCATTTAACCCTGACCCTAACCCTAATCCTTAATGCTAACCCTAACACTAAACCCTAACCCTAAGCCCAACACTTAACCCTAATCCTATCCCTTAACCCTAACCCGAACCCTAACCCTAATGCTAACCCCTAAACGTAACCCTAACCGTGACCAGTAAACCTAACCCTAACCTCTAACACAAACCATAGCACAGAACTCTAACCCTAAAACTAACCCTAACCCTAACCCTAAACCCTAACTCTTAACCTTAACCCAAAGCGTTAACTCTCACGCTAACCTTTAATCCTAACCCTAATCCTAATCTTCAACCCTAAACCTAACACTTAACCCTAACCCTGTACCAAACCCTAACCCCTCATCTTAAACCTAACCGTAAACCTCAACCCTAAACTAAAGTGTAACCGTTAAACCTAAGAGTAACCTTTAACCCTAACCCTAATCCCTAACCCTAAGCCCTCACCCTAACACTAAACTTCATCCTTAACCCTAACCAGAATCCTAACCCTAAATCTGATTCTCAGACTTCTTGCTTTCTTAGAGTTTAGAAAGCCTGCAATCCTCCCATGCCATGCGTGAAAGGAGGCTCTACCACTGTGTCCTGCATGAAACCCACGGGCCCATACCCAGAGTATGATAGAGTGGGTTCCCGGGTACAATCCCAGCCCCCTAAACTCCCCCCGCCCGCCTAATGCAGACAGGGCCCGTGCGCTAAGCATAAACAATACCTTTAACAGATAACCCTAACCCTGAACATAACACCCAACCCTGTTCCTATTTCTCCCCTTAACACGTAAACCTCACCGTGCGCCTAACTTTCACCTCTTATCCTAACGTTAATGCATAACCCATTTCCTGACAACAACCCCTATCCCATAATTCTAACCCTATCTCCTAGTCATCACTGTGACACCTAATCCCTAACCCTAATTCTAAACCGCTAACCCTAACCGTAACCCTACCTACAACCCTAACACTGACAGTAACCCTTACTTCTAACCCCAACGCTATGCCTAACAAAAACCCTAACCCTTGACCCTAACCCTTCACCCTAACCCCTAAGCCTTACCCTAAACCTTAACCCTAATCCTAATCCTAACCATTAAACCTAACCCTAGCTCTTAAAGCTAACCCTAAACCTTACCCTCACGACTAGACCTAACCCTGACACTAACCTAACACCTAACCCTAACCAGAAACCCTAAAGCTAACCCTGAACGCTATCCCTAACCCTAGCAGTAAACTTTAACCCTAAACTTAAACCCAACCCGTAACACTAATCCTATCCTTTTACCCTAAAACTAAACCCTAAACCTAACCCCTATACCTCACCCTAACTCTAACCCCAATCCTAATCTAACCATACCCCTTCATAAAACACTAACTCCTAACCGCTAACCCTAACACTAACCAAAAACCCTAATCACTAATTCCTAACCCTAACGCTTAACCTTTACCCTAACCGTTAACCCTCACCCTAAATCTTAACACTGAACCTAACGTTAACCTTTAACTCTAAGCCTAACCCTTAACCCTACAGTAGGGAGGACCCTTAATGCTAATGGGATCCCTTATCCCTAACCCTAACACTACAGCTAAAAATAACCCTAACCTTGGATCCTTAAACCTAACCCCTAACACTTACTTTAACCCCAAACCCTAACCCTAATCCTAAGCATTAAACCTAACCCTATCTCTTAACCCTAACGCTAGCCCTTACCCTAACGCCTAGATCTAACCCTAAATCTAACCTACCGCCTAATCCTAACCTTAAGCCCTAATGCTAACACTAACCCTGAACCCTAAACCTACCCGTAACCCTTAACACTAACCCTATCCGTGAACCTTAACCCTGACCCTAACCATTACCCGCACCCAAGAATTTAACCCTGACCCTAACCCTAATCCTTAATGCTAACCCTAACACTAAACCCTAACCCGAAGCCCAACACTTAACCCTAATCCTATCCCTTAACCCTAACCCGAACCCTAACCCTAGTGCTAACCCCTAAACGTAACCCTAACCGTGACCAGTAAACCTAACCCTAACCTCTAACACATACCATAGCACATAACTCTAACCCTAAAACTAACCCTAACCCTAACCCTAACCCCTAACTCTTAACCTTAACCCTAAGCGTTAACTCTCACGCTAACCTTTAATCCTAACCCTAATCCTAATCTTCAACCCTAAACCTAACACTTAACCCTAACCCTGTACCAAACCCTAACCCCTCATCTTAACCCTAACCGTAAACCTCAACCCTAAACCAAAGTGTAACCGTTAAACCTAAGAGTAACCTTTAACCCTAACCCTAATCCCTAACCCTAAGCCCTCACCCTAACACTAAACTTCATCCTTAACCCTAACCAGAATCCTAACCCTAAATCTAATTCTCAGACTTCTTGCTCTATTAGAGAGTAGAAAGCCTGCAATCCTCCCATGCCATGCGTGAAAGGAGGCTCTACCACTGTGTCCTGCATGAAACCCACGGGCCCATACCCAGAGTATGATAGAGTGGGTTCCCGGGTACAATCCCAGCCCCCTAAACTCCCCCCACCCGCCTAATGCAGACAGGGCCCGTGCGCTAAGCATAAACAATACCTTTAACAGATAACCCTAACACTGAACATAACACCCAACCCTGTTCCTATTTCTCCCCTTAACACGTAAACCTCACCGTGCGCCTAACTTTAACCTCTTATCCTAACGTTAATGCATAACCCATTTCCTGAGAACAACCCCTATACCATAATTCTAACCCTATCTCCTAGTCATCACTGTGACACCCAATCCCTAACCCTAATTCTAAACCGCTAACCCTAACCTTAACCCTACCTACAACCCTAACAATGACAGTAACCCTTACTTCTAACCCCAACGCTATGCCTAACAAAAACCCTAACCCTTGACCCTAACCCTTCACCCTAACCCCTAAGACTTACCCTAAACCTTAACCCGAATCCTAATCCTAATCATTAAACCTAACCCTAGCTCTTAAAGCTAACCCTAAACCTTACCCACACGACTAGACCTAACCATGACACTAACCTAACACCTAACCCTAACCAGAACCCCTAAAGCTAACCCTGAACCCTATCCCTAACCCTAGCAGTAAAGTTTAACCCTAAACCTACGCCCAACCCGTAACCCTAATCCTATCCTTTTACCCTAAAACTAAACCCTAAACCTAACCCCTATACCTCACCCTAACTCTAATCCCAATCCTAATTCTAACCAAACCCCTTCATAAAACCCTATCTCCTAACCGCTAAGCCTAACACTAACCAAAAACCCTAATCACTAATCCCTAACCCTAACCCTTAACCTTTACCCTAACCATCAACCCTCACCCTAAATCTTAACCCTGACCCTAACCTTAACCTTTAACTCTAAGCCTAACCCTTAACCCTACAGTAAGGAGGACCCTTAATGCTAATGGAATCCCTTATCCCTAACCCTAACACTACAGCTAAAAATAACCCTAACCTTGGATCCTTAAACCTAACCCCTAACACTTACTTTAACCCCAAACCCTAACCCTAATCCTAAGCATTAAACCTATCCCTATCTCTTAACCCTAACGCTAGCCCTTACCCTAACGCCTAGATCTAACCCTAAATCTAACCTACCGCCTAATCCTAACCTTAAGCCCTAATGCTAACACTAACCCTGAACCCTAAACCTACCCGTAACCCTTAACACTAACCCAATCTGTGAACCTTAACCCTGACCCTAACCATTACCCGCACCCAAGCATTTAACCCTGACCCTAACCCTAATCCTTAATGCTAACCCTAACACTAAACCCTAACCCTAAACCCAACACTTAACCCTAATCCTATCCCTTAACCCTAACCCTAACCCTAACCCTAATGCTACCCCCTAAACGTAACCCTAACCATGACCAGTAAACCTAACCCTAACCTCTAACACAAACCATAGCACATAACTCTAACCCTAAAACTAACCCTAACCCTAACCCTAAACCCTAACTCTTAACCTTAACCCTAAGCGTTAACTCTCACGCTAACCTTTAATCCTAACCCTAATCCTAATCTTCAACCCTAAACCTAACACTTAACCCTAACCCTGTACCAAACCCTAACCCCTCATCTTAACCCTAACTGTAAAAGTCAACCCTAAACCAAAGTGTAACCGTTAAACCTAAGAGTAACCTTTAACCCTAACCCTAATCCCTAACCCTAAGCCCTCACCCTAACACTAAACTTTATCCTTAACCCTAACCATAATCCTAACCCTAAATCTCAATCTCAGACTTCTTGCTTGCTTAGAGTTTAGAAAGCCTGCAATCCTCCCATGCCATGCGTGAAAGGAGGCTCTACCACTGTGTCCTGCATGAAACCCACGGGCCCATACCCAGAGTATGATAGAGTGGGTTCCCGGGTACAATCCCAGCCCCCTAAACTCTCCCCGCCCGCCTAATGCAGACAGGGCCCGTGCGCTAAGCATAAACAATACCTTTAACAGATAACCCTAACCCTGAACATAACACCCAACCCTGTTCCTATTTCTCCCCTTAACACGTAAACCTCACCGTACGCCTAACTTTAACCTCTTATCCTAACGTTAATGCATAACCCATTTCCTGAGAACAACCCCTATCCCATAATTCTAACCCTATCTCCTAGTCATCACTGTGACACCTAATCCCTAACCCTAATTCTAAACCGTTAACCCTAACTGTAACCCTACCTACAACCCTAACAATGACAGTAACCCTTACTTCTAACCCCAACGCTATGCCTAACAAAAACCCTAACCTTTGACCCTAACCCTTCACCCTAACCCATAAGCCTTACCCTCACCCGTAACCCTAATCCTAATCCTAACCATTAATCCTAACCCTAGCTCTTAAAGCTAACCCTAAACCTTACCCTCACGACTAGACCTAACCCGGACACTAACCTAACACCTAACCCTAACCAGAACCCCTAAAGCTAACCCTGAACCCTATCCCTAACCCTAGCAGTAAACTTTAACCCTAAACCTAAGCCCAACCCATAACCCTAATCCTATCCTTTTACCCTAAAACTAACCCCTAAACCTAACCCCTATACCTCACCCTAACTCTAACGCCAATCCTCATTCTAACCATACCCCTTCATAAAACACTAACTCCTAACCGCTAACCCTAACACTAACCAAAAACCCTAATCACTAATCCCTAACCCTAACGCTGAAACTTTACCCTAAACGTTAACCCTCACCCTAAATCTTAACACTGACCCTAACCTTAACCTTTAACTCTAAGCCTAACCCTTAACCCTACAGTAAGGAAGACCCTTAATGCTAATGGGATCCCTTATCCCTAACCCTAACACTACAGCTAAAAATAACCCTAACCTTGGATCCTTAAACCTAACCCCTAAGACTTACTTTAACCCCAAACTCTAACCCTAATCCTAAGCATTAAACCTAAACCTATCTCTTAACCCTAACGCTAGCCCTTACCCTAACGCCTAGATCTAACCCTAAATCTAACCTACCGCCTAATCCTAACCTTAAGCCCTAATGCTAACACTAACCCTGAACCCTAAACCTACCCGTAACCCTTAACACTAACCCTATCCGTGAACCTTAACCCTGACCCTAACAATTGCCCGCACCCAAGCATTTAACCCTGACCCTAACCCTAATCCTTAATGATAACCCTAACACTAAACACTAACCCTAAGCCGAACCCTTATCCCTAATCCTATCCCTTAACCCTAACCCTAACCCTAATGCTACCCCCTAAACGTAACCCTAACCGTGACCAGTAAACCTAACCCTAACCTCTAACACAAACCATAGCACATAACTCTAACCCTAAAACTAACCCTAACCTTAACCCTAACTCTTAACCTTAAACCAAAGGGTTAACTCTCACGCTAACCTTTAATCCTAACCCTAATCCTAATCTTCAACCCTAAACCTAACACTTAACCCTAACCCTGTACCTAATACTAACCCCTCATCTTAACCCTAACCGCAAACCTCAACCCGAAACCCAAGTGTAACCGTTAAACCTAAGAGTAACCTTTAACCCTAACCCTAATCCCTAACCCTAAGCCCTCACCCTAACACTAAACTTCATCCTTAACCCTAACCATAATCCTAACCCTAAATCTAATTCTCAGACTTCTTGCTTTCTTAGAGTTTAGAAAGCCTGCAATCCTCCCATGCCATGCGTGAAAGGAGGCTCTACCACTGTGTCCTGCATGAAACCCACGGGCCCATACCCAGAGTATGATAGAGTGGGTTCCCGGGTACACTCCCAGCCCCCTAAACTCCCCCCGCCCGCCTAATGCAGACAGGGCCCGTGCGCTAAGCATAAACAATACCTTTAACAGATAACCCTAACCCTGAACATAACACAAAACCCTGTTTCTATTTCTCCCCTTAACACGTAAACCTCACCGTGCGCCTAACTTTCACCTCTTATCCTAACGTTAATGCATAACCCATTTCCTGAGAACAACCCCTATCCCATAATTCTAACCCTATGTCCTAGTCATCTCTGTGACACCTAATCCCTAACCCTAATTCTAAACGGCTAACCCTAACCGTAACCCTACCTACAACCCTAACACTGACAGTAACCCTTACTTCTAACCCCAACGCTATGCCTAACAAAAACCCTAACCCTTGACCCTAACCCTTCAACATTACCCCTAAGCCTTACACTAACCCTTAACCCTAATCCTAATCCTAACCATTAAACCTAACCCTAGCTCTTAAAGCTAACCCTAAACCTTACTCTCACGACTGGACCTAACCCTGACACTAACATAACACCTAACCCTAACCAGAACCGCTAAAGCTAACCGTGAACCCTATCCCTAACCCTAGCAGTAAACTTTAACCCTAAACCTAAGCCCAACCCGTAACCCTAATCCTATGCTTTTACCCTAAAACTAACCCCTAAACCTAACCCCTATACCTCACCCTAACTCTAACCCCAATCCTAATTCTAACCATACCCCTTCATAAAACACTAACTCCTAACCGCTAACCCTAACACTAACCAAAAACCCTAATCACTAATCCCTAACCCTAACGCTTAACCTTTACCCTAACCGTTAACCCTCACCTTAAATCTTAACACTGACCGTAACCTTAACCTTTAACTCTAAGCCTAACCCTTAACCCTACACTAAGGAAGACCCTTAATGCTAATGGGATCCCTTATCCCTAACCCTAACACTACAGCTAAAAATAATCCTAACCTTTGATCCTTAAACCTAACCCCTAACACTTACTTTACCCCCAAACCCTAACCCTAATCCTAAGCATTAAACCTAACCCTATCTCTTAACCCTAATGCTAGCCCTTACCCTAACGCCTAGATCTAACCCTAAATTTAACCTACCGCCTAATCCTAACCTTAAGCCCTAATGCTAACTCTAACCCTGAACCCTAAACCTACCCGTAACCCTTAACACTAACCCTATCCGTGAACCTTAACCCTGACCCTAACCATTACCCGCACCCAAGCATTTGACCCTGACCCTACCCCTAATCCTTAATGATAACCCTAACACTAAACCCTAACCCTAAACCCAACACTTAACCCTAATCCTATCCCTTAAACCTAACCCTAACCCTAACCCTAATGCTAACCCCTAAACGTAACCCTAACCGTCACCAGTAAACCTAACCCTAACCTCTAACACAAACCATAGCACATAACTCTAAATCTAAAATTAACCCTAACCCTAACCCTAACCCTAAACCCTAACTCTTAACCTTAACCCTAAGCGTTAACTCTCACGCTAAACTTTAATCCTAACCCTAATCCTAATCTTCAACCCTAAACCTAACACTTAACCCTAACCCTGTACCAAACCCTAACCCCTCTTCTTAACCCTAACCGTAAACCTCAACCCGAAACCAAAGTGTAACCGTTAAACCTAAGAGTAACCTTTAACCCTAACCCTAATCCCTAACCCTAAGCCCTCACCCTAACACTAAACTTCATCCTTCACCCTAACCATAATCCTACCCCTAAATCTAATTCTCAGACTTCTTGCTTTCTTAGAGTTTAGAAAGCCTGCAATCCTCCCATGCCATGCGTGAAAGGAGGCTCTACCACTGTGTCCTGCATGAAACCCACGGGCCCATACCCAGAGTATGATAGAGTGGGTTCCCGGGTACAATCCCAGCCCCCTAAACTCCCCCCGCCCGCCTAATGCAGACAGGGCCCGTGCGCTAAGCATAAACAATACCTTTAACAGATAACCCTAACCCTGAACATAACACCCAACCCTGTTCCTATTTCTCCCCTTAACACGTAAACCTCACCGTGCGCCTAACTTTAACCTCTTATCCTAACGTTAATGCATAACCCATTTCCTGAGAACAACCCCTATCCCATAATTCTAACCCTATCTCCTAGTCATCACTGTGACACCTAATCCCTAACCCTTATTCTAAACCGCTAACCCTAACTGTAACCCTACTTACAACCCTAACACTGACAGTAACCCTTAATTCTAACCCCAACGCTATGCCTAACAAAAACCCTAACCCTTGACCCTAACCCTTCACCCTAACCCCTAAGCCTTACCCTAACTCTTAACCCTAATCCTAATCCTAGCCATTAAACCTAACCCTAGTTCTTAAAGGTAACACTAGGCCGGGCGCGGTGGCTCACGCCTGTAATCCTAGCACCCTGGGAGTCCGAGGTGGGCGGATCGTTTGAGCTCAGAAGTTCGAGACCAGCCTGAGCAAGAGCGAGACCCCATCTCTACTAAAACTAGAAAGAAATTATATGGACATCTAAAAATATATATAGAAAAAAATTAGCCGGGCATGGTGGCGCATGCCTGTAGTCCCAGCTACTCGGGAGGCTGAGACAGGAGGATTCCTTGAGCTCAGGAGATTGAGGTTGCTGTGAGCTAGGCTGATACCACGGCACTCACTCTAGCCTGGGCAACAGAGTGAGACTCTGTCTCAAAAAAAAAAAAAAAAAAAAAAAAAAAAAAAAAAAAAAAAAAAAAAAAAGCTAACCCTAAACCTTACCCTCACGACTGGACCTAACCCTGACACTAACCTAACACCTAACCCTAACAAGAACCGCTAAAGCTAACCCTGAACCCTATCACTAACCCTAGCAGTAAACTTTAACCCTAAACCTAAGCCCAACCCGCAACCCTAATCCTATCCTTTTACCCTAAAACTAACCCCTAAACCTAACCCCTATACCTCACCCTAACTCTAACCCCAATCCTAATTCTAACCATACCCCTTCATAAAACACTAACTCCTAACCGCTAACCCTAACACTAACCAAAAACCCTAATCACTAATCCCTAACCCTAACGCTTAACCTTTACCCTAACCGTTAACCCTCACCCTAAATCTTAACACTGACCCTAACCTTCACCTTTAACTCTAAGCCTAACCCTTAAGCCTACAGTAAGGAAGACCCTTAATGCTAATGGGATCCCTTATCCCTAACCCTAACACTACAGCTAAAAATAACCCTAACCTTGGATCCTTAAACCTAACCCCTAACACTTACTTTAACCCCAAACCCTAACCCTAATCCTAAGCATTAAACCTAACACTATCTCTTAACCCTAATGCTAGCCCTTACCCTAACGCCTAGATCTAACCCGAAATCTAACCTACCGCCTAATCCTAACCTTAAGCCCTAATGCTAACTCTAACCCTGAAACCTAAACCTACCTGTAACCCTTAACACTAACCCTATCCATGAACCTTAACCCTGACCCTAACCATTACCCGCACCCAAGCATTTAACCCTGACCCTACCCCTAATCCTTAATGATAACCGTAACACTTAACCCTAACCCTAAGCCCAACACTTAACCCTAATCCTATCCCTTAACCCTATACCTAACCCTAATGCTAACCCCTAAACGTAACCCTAACCGTGAACAGTAAACCTAACCTCTAACACAAACCATAGCACATAACTCTAACCCAAAACTAACCCTAACCCTAACCCTAACCCTAAACCCTAACCCTTAACCTTAACCCTAAGCGTTAACTCTCACACTAACCTTTAATCCTAACCCTAATCCTAATCTTCAACCCTAAACCTAACACTTAACCCTAACCCTGTACCTAACCCTAACCCCTCATCTTAACCCTAACGGTAAACCTCAACCCGAAACCAAAGTGTAACCGTTAAACCTAAGAGTAACCTTTAACCCTAACCCTAATCCCTAACCCTAAGCCCTCACCCTAACACTAAACTTCATCCTTAACCCTAACCATAATCCTAACCCTAAATCTAATTCTCAGACTTCTTGCTTTCTTAGAGTTTAGAAAGCCTGCAATCCTCCCATGCCATGCGTGAAAGGAGGCTCTACCACTGTGTCCTGCATGAAACCCACGGGCCCATACCCAGAGTATGATAGAGTGGGTTCCCGGGTACAATCCCAGTCCCCTAAACTCCCCCCGCCCGCCTAATGCAGACAGGGCCTGTGCGCTAAGCATAAACAATACCTTTAACAGATAACCCTAACCCTGAACATAACACCCAACCCTGTTCCTATTTCTCCCCTTAACACGTAAACCTCACCGTGCGCCTAACTTTAACCTCTTATCCTAACGTTAATGCATAACCCATTTCCTGAGAACAACCCCTATCCCATAATTCTAACCCTATCTCCTAGTCATCACTGTGACACCTAATCCCTAACCCTAATTCTAAACCGCTAACCCTAACTGTAACCCTACTTACAACCCTAACACTGACAGTAACCCTTAATTCTAACCCCAACGCTATGCCTAACAAAAACCCTAACCCTTGACCCTAACCCTTCACCCTAACCCCTAAGCCTTACCCTAACTCTTAACCCTAATCCTAATCCTAGCCATTAAACCTAACCCTAGTTCTTAAAGGTAACACTAGGCCGGGCGCGGTGGCTCACGCCTGTAATCCTAGCACTCTGGGAGTCCGAGGTGGGCGGATCGTTTGAGCTCAGAAGTTCGAGACCAGCCTGAGCAAGAGCGAGACCCCATCTCTACTAAAACTAGAAAGAAATTATATGGACATCTAAAAATATATATAGAAAAAAATTAGCCGGGCATGGTGGCGCATGCCTGTAGTCCCAGCTACTCGGGAGGCTGAGACAGGAGGATTCCTTGAGCTCAGGAGATTGAGGTTGCTGTGAGCTAGGCTGATACCACGGCACTCACTCTAGCCTGGGCAACAGAGTGAGACTCTGTCTCAAAAAAAAAAAAAAAAAAAAAAAAAAGCTAACCCTAAACCTTACCCTCACGACTGGACCTAACCCTGACACTAACCTAACACCTAACCCTAACAAGAACCGCTAAAGCTAACCCTGAACCCTATCACTAACCCTAGCAGTAAACTTTAACCCTAAACCTAAGCCCAACCCGCAACCCTAATCCTATCCTTTTACCCTAAAACTAACCCCTAAACCTAACCCCTATACCTCACCCTAACTCTAACCCCAATCCTAATTCTAACCATATCCCTTCATAAAACACTAACTCCTAACCGCTAACCCTAACACTAACCAAAAACCCTAATCACTAATCCCTAACCCTAACGCTTAACCTTTACCCTAACCGTTAACCCTCACCCTAAATCTTAACACTGACCCTAACCTTCACCTTTAACTCTAAGCCTAACCCTTAAGCCTACAGTAAGGAAGACCCTTAATGCTAATGGGATCCCTTATCCCTAACCCTAACACTACAGCTAAAAATAACCCTAACCTTGGATCCTTAAACCTAACCCCTAACACTTACTTTAACCCCAAACCCTAACCCTAATCCTAAGCATTAAACCTAACACTATCTCTTAACCCTAACGCTAGCCCTTACCCTAACGCCTAGATCTAACCCTAAATCTAACCTACCGCCTAATCCTAACCTTAAGCCCTAATGCTAACTCTAACCCTGAACCCTAAACCTACCCGTAACCCTTAACACTAACCCTATCCATGAACCTTAACCCTGACCCTAACCATTACCCGCACCCAAGCATTTAACCCTGACCCTACCCCTAATCCTTAATGATAACCGTAACACTTAACCCTAACCCTAAGCCCAACACTTAACCCTAATCCTATCCCTTAACCCTATACCTAACCCTAATGCTAACCCCTAAACGTAACCCTAACCGTGAACAGTAAACCTAACCTCTAACACAAACCATAGCACATAACTCTAACCCAAAACTAACCCTAACCCTAACCCTAACCCTAAACCCTAACCCTTAACCTTAACCCTAAGCGTTAACTCTCACACTAACCTTTAATCCTAACCCTAATCCTAATCTTCAACCCTAAACCTAACACTTAACCCTAACCCTGTACCTAACCCTAACCCCTCATCTTAACCCTAACGGTAAACCTCAACCCGAAACCAAAGTGTAACCGTTAAACCTAAGAGTAACCTTTAACCCTAACCCTAATCCCTAACCCTAAGCCCTCACCCTAACACTAAACTTCATCCTTCACCCTAACCATAATGCTAACCCTAAATCTAATTATCAGACTTCTTGCTTTCTTAGAGTTTAGAAAGCCTGCAATCCTCCCATGCCATGCGTGAAAGGAGGCTCTACCACTGTGTCCTGCATGAAACCCACGGGCCCATACCCAGAGTATGATAGAGTGGGTTCCCGGGTACAATCCCAGCCCCCTAAACTCCCCCCGCCCGCCTAATGCAGACAGGGCCCGTGCGCTAAGCATAAACAATACCTTTAACAGATAACCCTAACCCTGAACATAACACCCAACCCTGTTCCTATTTCTCCCCTTAACACGTAAACCTCACCGTGCGCCTAACTTTAACCTCTTATCCTAACGTTAATGCATAACCCATTTCCTGAGAACAACCCCTATCCCATAATTCTAACCCTATCTCCTAGTCATCACTGTGACACCTAATCCCTAACCCTTATTCTAAACCGCTAACCCTAACTGTAACCCTACTTACAACCCTAACACTGACAGTAACCCTTAATTCTAACCCCAACGCTATGCCTAACAAAAACCCTAACCCTTGACCCTAACCCTTCACCCTAACCCCTAAGCCTTACCCTAACTCTTAACCCTAATCCTAATCCTAGCCATTAAACCTAACCCTAGTTCTTAAAGGTAACACTAGGCCGGGCGCGGTGGCTCACGCCTGTAATCCTAGCACTCTGGGAGTCCGAGGTGGGCGGATCGTTTGAGCTCAGAAGTTCGAGACCAGCCTGAGCAAGAGCGAGACCCCATCTCTACTAAAACTAGAAAGAAATTATATGGACATCTAAAAATATATATAGAAAAAAATTAGCCGGGCATGGTGGCGCATGCCTGTAGTCCCAGCTACTCGGGAGGCTGAGACAGGAGGATTCCTTGAGCTCAGGAGATTGAGGTTGCTGTGAGCTAGGCTGATACCACGGCACTCACTCTAGCCTGGGCAACAGAGTGAGACTCTGTCTCAAAAAAAAAAAAAAAAAAAAAAAAAAAAAAAAAAAAAAAAAAGCTAACCCTAAACCTTACCCTCAAGACTGGACCTAACCCTGACACTAACCTAACACCTAACCCTAACAAGAACCGCTAAAGCTAACCCTGAACCCTATCACTAACCCTAGCAGTAAACTTTAACCCTAAACCTAAGCCCAACCCGCAACCCTAATCCTATCCTTTTACCCTAAAACTAACCCCTAAACCTAACCCCTATACCTCACCCTAACTCTAACCCCAATCCTAATTCTAACCATACCCCTTCATAAAACACTAACTCCTAACCGCTAACCCTAACACTAACCAAAAACCCTAATCACTAATCCCTAACCCTAACGCTTAACCTTTACCCTAACCGTTAACCCTCACCCTAAATCTTAACACTGACCCTAACCTTCACCTTTAACTCTAAGCCTAACCCTTAAGCCTACAGTAAGGAAGACCCTTAATGCTAATGGGATCCCTTATCCCTAACCCTAACACTACAGCTAAAAATAACCCTAACCTTGGATCCTTAAACCTAACCCCTAACACTTACTTTAACCCCAAACCCTAACCCTAATCCTAAGCATTAAACCTAACCCTATCTCTTAGCCCTAATGCTAGCCCTTACCCTAACGCCTAGATCTAACCCGAAATCTAACCTACCGCCTAATCCTAACCTTAAGCCCTAATGCTAACTCTAACCCTGAACCCTAAACCTACCCGTAACCCTTAACACTAACCCTATCCATGAACCTTAACCCTGACCCTAACCATTACCCGCACCCAAGCATTTAACCCTGACCCTACCCCTAATCCTTAATGATAACCGTAACACTTAACCCTAACCCTAAGCCCAACACTTAACCCTAATCCTATCCCTTAACCCTATACCTAACCCTAATGCTAACCCCTAAACGTAACCCTAACCGTGAACAGTAAACCTAACCTCTAACACAAACCATAGCACATAACTCTAACCCAAAACTAACCCTAACCCTAACCCTAACCCTAAACCCTAACCCTTAACCTTAACCCTAAGCGTTAACTCTCACACTAACCTTTAATCCTAACCCTAATCCTAATCTTCAACCCTAAACCTAACACTTAACCCTAACCCTGTACCTAACCCTAACCCCTCATCTTAACCCTAACGGTAAACCTCAACCCGAAACCAAAGTGTAACCGTTAAACCTAAGAGTAACCTTTAACCCTAACCCTAATCCCTAACCCTAAGCCCTCACCCTAACACTAAACTTCATCCTTCACCCTAACCATAATGCTAACCCTAAATCTAATTATCAGACTTCTTGCTTTCTTAGAGTTTAGAAAGCCTGCAATCCTCCCATGCCATGCGTGAAAGGAGGCTCTACCACTGTGTCCTGCATGAAACCCACGGGCCCATACCCAGAGTATGATAGAGTGGGTTCCCGGGTACAATCCCAGCCCCCTAAACTCCCCCCGCCCGCCTAATGCAGACAGGGCCCGTGCGCTAAGCATAAACAATACCTTTAACAGATAACCCTAACCCTGAACATAACACCCAACCCTGTTCCTATTTCTCCCCTTAACACGTAAACCTCACCGTGCGCCTAACTTTAACCTCTTATCCTAACGTTAATGCATAACCCATTTCCTGAGAACAACCCCTATCCCATAATTCTAACCCTATCTCCTAGTCATCACTGTGACACCTAATCCCTAACCCTAATTCTAAACCGCTAACCCTAACTGTAACCCTACTTACAACCCTAACACTGACAGTAACCCTTAATTCTAACCCCAACGCTATGCCTAACAAAAACCCTAACCCTTGACCCTAACCCTTCACCCTAACCCCTAAGCCTTACCCTAACTCTTAACCCTAATCCTAATCCTAGCCATTAAACCTAACCCTAGTTCTTAAAGGTAACACTAGGCCGGGCGCGGTGGCTCACGCCTGTAATCCTAGCACTCTGGGAGTCCGAGGTGGGCGGATCGTTTGAGCTCAGAAGTTCGAGACCAGCCTGAGCAAGAGCGAGACCCCATCTCTACTAAAACTAGAAAGAAATTATATGGACATCTAAAAATATATATAGAAAAAAATTAGCCGGGCATGGTGGCGCATGCCTGTAGTCCCAGCTACTCGGGAGGCTGAGACAGGAGGATTCCTTGAGCTCAGGAGATTGAGGTTGCTGTGAGCTAGGCTGATACCACGGCACTCACTCTAGCCTGGGCAACAGAGTGAGACTCTGTCTCAAAAAAAAAAAAAAAAAAAAAAAGCTAACCCTAAACCTTACCCTCACGACTGGACCTAACCCTGACACTAACCTAACACCTAACCCTAACAAGAACCGCTAAAGCTAACCCTGAACCCTATCACTAACCCTAGCAGTAAACTTTAACCCTAAACCTAAGCCCAACCCGCAACCCTAATCCTATCCTTTTACCCTAAAACTAACCCCTAAACCTAACCCCTATACCTCACCCTAACTCTAACCCCAATCCTAATTCTAACCATACCCCTTCATAAAACACTAACTCCTAACCGCTAACCCTAACACTAACCAAAAACCCTAATCACTAATCCCTAACCCTAACGCTTAACCTTTACCCTAACTGTTAACCCTCACCCTAAATCTTAACACTGACCCTAACCTTCACCTTTAACTCTAAGCCTAACCCTTAAGCCTACAGTAAGGAAGACCCTTAATGCTAATGGGATCCCTTATCCCTAACCCTAACACTACAGCTAAAAATAACCCTAACCTTGGATCCTTAAACCTAACCCCTAACACTTACTTTAACCCCAAACCCTAACCCTAATCCTAAGCATTAAACCTAACCCTATCTCTTAACCCTAACGCTAGCCCTTACCCTAACGCCTAGATCTAACCCTAAATCTAACCTATCGCCTAATCCTAACCTTAAGCCCTAATGCTAACTCTAACATTGAACCCTAAACCTACCCGTAACCCTTAACACTAACCCTATCCGTGAACCTTAACCCTGACCCTAACCATTACCCGCACCCAAGTATTTAACCCTGACCCTAATCTTAATCCTCAATGATAACCCTAACACTAAACCCTAACCCTAAGCCCAACACTTAACCCTAATCCTATCCCTTAACCCTAACCCTAACCCTAATGCTAACCCTTAAACGTAAACCTAACCAAGACCAGTAAACCTAACCCGAACCTCTAACACAAACCATAGCACATAACTCTAACCCTAAAACTAACCCTAACCCTAACCCTAACCCTAAACCCTAACTCTTAACCTTAACCCTAAGCGTTAATTCTCACGCTAACCTTTAATCCTAACCCTAATCCTAATCTTCAACCCTAAACCTAACACTTAACCCTAACCCTGTACCTAACCCTAACCCCTCATCTTAACCCTAACCGCAAACCTCAACCCGAAACCCAAGTGTAACCGTTAAACCTAAGAGTAACCTTTAACCCTAACCCTAATCCCTAACCCTAAGCCCTCACCCTAACACTAAACTTCATCCTTAACCCTAACCATAATCCTAACCCTAAATCTAATTCTCAGACTTCTTGCTTTCTTAGAGTTTAGAAAGCCTGCAATCCTCCCATGCCATGCGTGAAAGGAGGCTCTACCACTGTGTCCTGCATGAAACCCACGGGCCCATACCCAGAGTATGATAGAGTGTGTTCCCGGGTACACTCCCAGCCCCCTAAACTCCCCCCGCCCGCCTAATGCAGACAGGGCCCGTGCGCTAAGCATAAACAATACCTTTAACAGATAACCCTAACCCTGAACATAACACAAAACCCTGTTTCTATTTCTCCCCTTAACACGTAAACCTCACCGTGCGCCTAACTTTCACCTCTTATCCTAACGTTAATGCATAACCCATTTCCTGAGAACAACCCCTATCCCATAATTCTAACCCTATGTCCTAGTCATCTCTGTGACACCTAATCCCTAACCCTAATTCTAAACGGCTAACCCTAACCGTAACCCTACCTACAACCCTAACACTGACAGTAACCCTTACTTCTAACCCCAACGCTATGCCTAACAAAAACCCTAACCCTTGACCCTAACCCTTCACCATTACCCCTAAGCCTTACACTAACCCTTAACCCTAATCCTAATCCTAACCATTAAACCTAACCCTAGCTCTTAAAGCTAACCCTAAACCTTACTCTCGCGACTGGACCTAACCCTGACACTAACCTAACACCTAACCCTAACCAGAACCGCTAAAGCTAACCGTGAACCCTATCCCTAACCCTAGCAGTAAACTTTAACCCTAAACCTAAGCCCAACCCGTAACCCTAATCCTATGCTTTTACCCTAAAACTAACCCCTAAACCTAACCCCTATACCTCACCCTAACTCTAACCCCAATCCTAATTCTAACCATACCCCTTCATAAAACACTAACTCCTAACCGCTAACCCTAACACTAACCAAAAACCCTTATCACTAATCCCTAACCCTAACGCTTAACCTTTACCCTAACCGTTAACCCTCACCTTAAATCTTAACACTGACCGTAACCTTAACCTTTAACTCTAAGCCTAACCCTTAACCCTACACTAAGGAAGACCCTTAATGCTAATGGGATCCCTTATCCCTAACCCTAACACTACAGCTAAAAATAATCCTAACCTTTGATCCTTAAACCTAACCCCTAACACTTACTTTACCCCCAAACCCTAACCCTAATCCTAAGCATTAAACCTAACCCTATCTCTTAACCCTAATGCTAGCCCTTACCCTAACGCCTAGATCTAACCCTAAATTTAACCTACCGCCTAATCCTAACCTTAAGCCCTAATGCTAACTCTAACCCTGAACCCTAAACCTACCCGTAACCCTTAACACTAACCCTATCCGTGAACCTTAACCCTGACCCTAACCATTACCCGCACCCAAGCATTTGACCCTGACCCTACCCCTAATCCTTAATGATAACCCTAACACTAAACCCTAACCCTAAACCCAACACTTAACCCTAATCCTATCCCTTAAACCTAACCCTAACCCTAACCCTAATGCTAACCCCTAAACGTAACCCTAACCGTCACCAGTAAACCTAACCCTAACCTCTAACACAAACCATAGCACATAACTCTAAATCTAAAATTAACCCTAACCCTAACCCTAACCCTAAACCCTAACTCTTAACCTTAACCCTAAGCGTTAACTCTCACGCTAAACTTTAATCCTAACCCTAATCCTAATCTTCAACCCTAAACCTAACACTTAACCCTAACCCTGTACCAAACCCTAACCCCTCTTCTTAACCCTAACCGTAAACCTCAACCCGAAACCAAAGTGTAACCGTTAAACCTAAGAGTAACCTTTAACCCTAACCCTAATCCCTAACCCTAAGCCCTCACCCTAACACTAAACTTCATCCTTCACCCTAACCATAATGCTAACCCTAAATCTAATTATCAGACTTCTTGCTTTCTTAGAGTTTAGAAAGCCTGCAATCCTCCCATGCCATGCGTGAAAGGAGGCTCTACCACTGTGTCCTGCATGAAACCCACGGGCCCATACCCAGAGTATGATAGAGTGGGTTCCCGGGTACAATCCCAGCCCCCTAAACTCCCCCCGCCCGCCTAATGCAGACAGGGCCCGTGCGCTAAGCATAAACAATACCTTTAACAGATAACCCTAACCCTGAACATAACACCCAACCCTGTTCCTATTTCTCCCCTTAACACGTAAACCTCACCGTGCGCCTAACTTTAACCTCTTATCCTAACGTTAATGCATAACCCATTTCCTGAGAACAACCCCTATCCCATAATTCTAACCCTATCTCCTAGTCATCACTGTGACACCTAATCCCTAACCCTTATTCTAAACCGCTAACCCTAACTGTAACCCTACTTACAACCCTAACACTGACAGTAACCCTTAATTCTAACCCCAACGCTATGCCTAACAAAAACCCTAACCCTTGACCCTAACCCTTCACCCTAACCCCTAAGCCTTACCCTAACTCTTAACCCTAATCCTAATCCTAGCCATTAAACCTAACCCTAGTTCTTAAAGGTAACACTAGGCCGGGCGCGGTGGCTCACGCCTGTAATCCTAGCACTCTGGGAGTCCGAGGTGGGCGGATCGTTTGAGCTCAGAAGTTCGAGACCAGCCTGAGCAAGAGCGAGACCCCATCTCTACTAAAACTAGAAAGAAATTATATGGACATCTAAAAATATATATAGAAAAAAATTAGCCGGGCATGGTGGCGCATGCCTGTAGTCCCAGCTACTCGGGAGGCTGAGACAGGAGGATTCCTTGAGCTCAGGAGATTGAGGTTGCTGTGAGCTAGGCTGATACCACGGCACTCACTCTAGCCTGGGCAACAGAGTGAGACTCTGTCTCAAAAAAAAAAAAAAAAAAAAGCTAACCCTAAACCTTACCCTCACGACTGGACCTAACCCTGACACTAACCTAACACCTAACCCTAACAAGAACCGCTAAAGCTAACCCTGAACCCTATCACTAACCCTAGCAGTAAACTTTAACCCTAAACCTAAGCCCAACCCGTAACCCTAATCCTATCCTTTTACCCTAAAACTAACCCCTAAACCTAACCCCTATACCTCACCCTAACTCTAACCCCAATCCTAATTCTAACCATACCCCTTCATAAAACACTAACTCCTAACCGCTAACCCTAACACTAACCAAAAACCCTAATCACTAATCCCTAACCCTAACGCTTAACCTTTACCCTAACCGTTAACCCTCACCCTAAATCTTAACACTGACCCTAACCTTCACCTTTAACTCTAAGCCTAACCCTTAACCCTACAGTAAGGAAGACCCTTAATGCTAATGGGATCCCTTATCCCTAACCCTAACACTACAGCTAAAAATAACCCTAACCTTGGATCCTTAAACCTAACCCCTAACACTTACTTTAACCCCAAACCCTAACCCTAATCCTAAGCATTAAACCTAACCCTATCTCTTAACCCTAACGCTAGCCCTTACCCTAACGCCTAGATCTAACCCTAAATCTAACCTATCGCCTAATCCTAACCTTAAGCCCTAATGCTAACTCTAACATTGAACCCTAAACCTACCCGTAACCCTTAACACTAACCCTATCCGTGAACCTTAACCCTGACCCTAACCATTACCCGCACCCAAGTATTTAACCCTGACCCTAATCTTAATCCTCAATGATAACCCTAACACTAAACCCTAACCCTAAGCCCAACACTTAACCCTAATCCTATCCCTTAACCCTAACCCTAACCCTAATGCTAACCCTTAAACGTAAACCTAACCAAGACCAGTAAACCTAACCCGAACCTCTAACACAAACCATAGCACATAACTCTAACCCTAAAACTAACCCTAACCCTAACCCTAACCCTAAACCCTAACTCTTAACCTTAACCCTAAGCGTTAATTCTCACGCTAACCTTTAATCCTAACCCTAATCCTAATCTTCAACCCTAAACCTAACACTTAACCCTAACCCTGTACCAAACCCTAACCCCTCATCTTAACCCTAACCGCAAACCTCAACCCGAAACCCAAGTGTAACCGTTAAACCTAAGAGTAACCTTTAACCCTAACCCTAATCCCTAACCCTAAGCCCTCACCCTAACACTAAACTTCATCCTTAACCCTAACCATAATCCTAACCCTAAATCTAATTCTCAGACTTCTTGCTTTCTTAGAGTTTAGAAAGCCTGCAATCCTCCCATGCCATGCGTGAAAGGAGGCTCTACCACTGTGTCCTGCATGAAACCCACGGGCCCATACCCAGAGTATGATAGAGTGTGTTCCCGGGTACACTCCCAGCCCCCTAAACTCCCCCCGCCCGCCTAATGCAGACAGGGCCCGTGCGCTAAGCATAAACAATACCTTTAACAGATAACCCTAACCCTGAACATAACACAAAACCCTGTTTCTATTTCTCCCCTTAACACGTAAACCTCACCGTGCGCCTAACTTTCACCTCTTATCCTAACGTTAATGCATAACCCATTTCCTGAGAACAACCCCTATCCCATAATTCTAACCCTATGTCCTAGTCATCTCTGTGACACCTAATCCCTAACCCTAATTCTAAACGGCTAACCCTAACCGTAACCCTACCTACAACCCTAACACTGACAGTAACCCTTACTTCTAACCCCAACGCTATGCCTAACAAAAACCCTAACCCTTGACCCTAACCCTTCACCATTACCCCTAAGCCTTACACTAACCCTTAACCCTAATCCTAATCCTAACCATTAAACCTAACCCTAGCTCTTAAAGCTAACCCTAAACCTTACTCTCACGACTGGACCTAACCCTGACACTAACCTAACACCTAACCCTAACCAGAACCGCTAAAGCTAACCGTGAACCCTATCCCTAACCCTAGCAGTAAACTTTAACCCTAAACCTAAGCCCAACCCGTAACCCTAATCCTATGCTTTTACCCTAAAACTAACCCCTAAACCTAACCCCTATACCTCACCCTAACTCTAACCCCAATCCTAATTCTAACCATACCCCTTCATAAAACACTAACTCCTAACCGCTAACCCTAACACTAACCAAAAACCCTAATCACTAATCCCTAACCCTAATGCTTAACCTTTACCCTAACCGTTAACCCTCACCTTAAATCTTAACACTGACCGTAACCTTAACCTTTAACTCTAAGCCTAACCCTTAACCCTACACTAAGGAAGACCCTTAATGCTAATGGGATCCCTTATCCCTAACCCTAACACTACAGCTAAAAATAATCCTAACCTTTGATCCTTAAACCTAACCCCTAACACTTACTTTACCCCCAAACCCTAACCCTAATCCTAAGCATTAAACCTAACCCTATCTCTTAACCCTAATGCTAGCCCTTACCCTAACGCCTAGATCTAACCCTAAATTTAACCTACCGCCTAATCCTAACCTTAAGCCCTAATGCTAACTCTAACCCTGAACCCTAAACCTACCCGTAACCCTTAACACTAACCCTATCCGTGAACCTTAACCCTGACCCTAACCATTACCCGCACCCAAGCATTTGACCCTGACCCTACCCCTAATCCTTAATGATAACCCTAACACTAAACCCTAACCCTAAACCCAACACTTAACCCTAATCCTATCCCTTAAACCTAACCCTAACCCTAACCCTAATGCTAACCCCTAAACGTAACCCTAACCGTCACCAGTAAACCTAACCCTAACCTCTAACACAAACCATAGCACATAACTCTAAATCTAAAATTAACCCTAACCCTAACCCTAAACCCTAACTCTTAACCTTAACCCTAAGCGTTAACTCTCACGCTAAACTTTAATCCTAACCCTAATCCTAATCTTCAACCCTAAACCTAACACTTAACCCTAACCCTGTACCAAACCCTAACCCCTCTTCTTAACCCTAACCGTAAACCTCAACCCGAAACCAAAGTGTAACCGTTAAACCTAAGAGTAACCTTTAACCCTAACCCTAATCCCTAACCCTAAGCCCTCACCCTAACACTAAACTTCATCCTTCACCCGAACCATAATCCTAACCCTAAATCTAATTATCAGACTTCTTGCTTTTTTAGAGTTTAGAAAGCCTGCAATCCTCCCATGCCATGCGTGAAAGGAGGCTCTACCACTGTGTCCTGCATGAAACCCACGGGCCCATACCCAGAGTATGATAGAGTGGGTTCCCGGGTACAATCCCAGCCCCCTAAACTCCCCCCGCCCGCCTAATGCAGACAGGGCCCGTGCGCTAAGCATAAACAATACCTTTAACAGATAACCCTAACCCTGAACATAACACCCAACCCTGTTCCTATTTCTCCCCTTAACACGTAAACCTCACCGTGCGCCTAACTTTAACCTCTTATCCTAACGTTAATGCATAACCCATTTCCTGAGAACAACCCCTATCCCATAATTCTAACCCTATCTCCTAGTCATCACTGTGACACCTAATCCCTAACCCTAATTCTAAACCGCTAACCCTAACTGTAACCCTACTTACAACCCTAACACTGACAGTAACCCTTAATTCTAACCCCAACGCTATGCCTAACAAAAACCCTAACCCTTGACCCTAACCCTTCACCCTAACCCCTAAGCCTTACCCTAACTCTTAACCCTAATCCTAATCCTAGCCATTAAACCTAACCCTAGTTCTTAAAGGTAACACTAGGCCGGGCGCGGTGGCTCACGCCTGTAATCCTAGCACTCTGGGAGTCCGAGGTGGGCGGATCGTTTGAGCTCAGAAGTTCGAGACCAGCCTGAGCAAGAGCGAGACCCCATCTCTACTAAAACTAGAAAGAAATTATATGGACATCTAAAAATATATATAGAAAAAAATTAGCCGGGCATGGTGGCGCATGCCTGTAGTCCCAGCTACTCGGGAGGCTGAGACAGGAGGATTCCTTGAGCTCAGGAGATTGAGGTTGCTGTGAGCTAGGCTGATACCACGGCACTCACTCTAGCCTGGGCAACAGAGTGAGACTCTGTCTCAAAAAAAAAAAAAAAAAAAAAAAAAAAAAAAAAAAAAAAAAGCTAACCCTAAACCTTACCCTCACGACTGGACCTAACCCTGACACTAACCTAACACCTAACCCTAACAAGAACCGCTAAAGCTAACCCTGAACCCTATCACTAACCCTAGCAGTAAACTTTAACCCTAAACCTAAGCCCAACCCGCAACCCTAATCCTATCCTTTTACCCTAAAACTAACCCCTAAACCTAACCCCTATACCTCACCCTAACTCTAACCCCAATCCTAATTCTAACCATACCCCTTCATAAAACACTAACTCCTAACCGCTAACCCTAACACTAACCAAAAACCCTAATCACTAATCCCTAACCCTAACGCTTAACCTTTACCCTAACCGTTAACCCTCACCCTAAATCTTAACACTGACCCTAACCTTCACCTTTAACTCTAAGCCTAACCCTTAACCCTACAGTAAGGAAGACCCTTAATGCTAATGGGATCCCTTATCCCTAACCCTAACACTACAGCTAAAAATAACCCTAACCTTGGATCCTTAAACCTAACCCCTAACACTTACTTTAACCCCAAACCCTAACCCTAATCCTAAGCATTAAACCTAACCCTATCTCTTAACCCTAACGCTAGCCCTTACCCTAACGCCTAGATCTAACCCTAAATCTAACCTATCGCCTAATCCTAACCTTAAGCCCTAATGCTAACTCTAACATTGAACCCTAAACCTACCCGTAACCCTTAACACTAACCCTATCCGTGAACCTTAACCCTGACCCTAACCATTACCCGCACCCAAGTATTTAACCCTGACCCTAATCTTAATCCTCAATGATAACCCTAACACTAAACCCTAACCCTAAGCCCAACACTTAACCCTAATCCTATCCCTTAACCCTAACCCTAACCCTAATGCTAACCCTTAAACGTAAACCTAACCAAGACCAGTAAACCTAACCCGAACCTCTAACACAAACCATAGCACATAACTCTAACCCTAAAACTAACCCTAACCCTAACCCTAACCCTAAACCCTAACTCTTAACCTTAACCCTAAGCGTTAATTCTCACGCTAACCTTTAATCCTAACCCTAATCCTAATCTTCAACCCTAAACCTAACACTTAACCCTAACCCTGTACCAAACCCTAACCCCTCATCTTAACCCTAACCGCAAACCTCAACCCGAAACCCAAGTGTAACCGTTAAACCTAAGAGTAACCTTTAACCCTAACCCTAATCCCTAACCCTAAGCCCTCACCCTAACACTAAACTTCATCCTTAACCCTAACCATAATCCTAACCCTAAATCTAATTCTCAGACTTCTTGCTTTCTTAGAGTTTAGAAAGCCTGCAATCCTCCCATGCCATGCGTGAAAGGAGGCTCTACCACTGTGTCCTGCATGAAACCCACGGGCCCATACCCAGAGTATGATAGAGTGTGTTCCCGGGTACACTCCCAGCCCCCTAAACTCCCCCCGCCCGCCTAATGCAGACAGGGCCCGTGCGCTAAGCATAAACAATACCTTTAACAGATAACCCTAACCCTGAACATAACACAAAACCCTGTTTCTATTTCTCCCCTTAACACGTAAACCTCACCGTGCGCCTAACTTTCACCTCTTATCCTAACGTTAATGCATAACCCATTTCCTGAGAACAACCCCTATCCCATAATTCTAACCCTATGTCCTAGTCATCTCTGTGACACCTAATCCCTAACCCTAATTCTAAACGGCTAACCCTAACCGTAACCCTACCTACAACCCTAACACTGACAGTAACCCTTACTTCTAACCCCAACGCTATGCCTAACAAAAACCCTAACCCTTGACCCTAACCCTTCACCATTACCCCTAAGCCTTACACTAACCCTTAACCCTAATCCTAATCCTAACCATTAAACCTAACCCTAGCTCTTAAAGCTAACCCTAAACCTTACTCTCACGACTGGACCTAACCCTGACACTAACCTAACACCTAACCCTAACCAGAACCGCTAAAGCTAACCGTGAACCCTATCCCTAACCCTAGCAGTAAACTTTAACCCTAAACCTAAGCCCAACCCGTAACCCTAATCCTATGCTTTTACCCTAAAACTAACCCCTAAACCTAACCCCTATACCTCACCCTAACTCTAACCCCAATCCTAATTCTAACCATACCCCTTCATAAAACACTAACTCCTAACCGCTAACCCTAACACTAACCAAAAACCCTAATCACTAATCCCTAACCCTAACGCTTAACCTTTACCCTAACCGTTAACCCTCACCTTAAATCTTAACACTGACCCTAACCTTAACCTTTAACTCTAAGCCTAACCCTTAACCCTACACTAAGGAAGACCCTTAATGCTAATGGGATCCCTTATCCCTAACCCTAACACTACAGCTAAAAATAATCCTAACCTTTGATCCTTAAACCTAACCCCTAACACTTACTTTACCCCCAAACCCTAACCCTAATCCTAAGCATTAAACCTAACCCTATCTCTTAACCCTAATGCTAGCCCTTACCCTAACGCCTAGATCTAACCCTAAATTTAACCTACCGCCTAATCCTAACCTTAAGCCCTAATGCTAACTCTAACCCTGAACCCTAAACCTACCCGTAACCCTTAACACTAACCCTATCCGTGAACCTTAACCCTGACCCTAACCATTACCCGCACCCAAGCATTTGACCCTGACCCTACCCCTAATCCTTAATGATAACCCTAACACTAAACCCTAACCCTAAACCCAACACTTAACCCTAATCCTATCCCTTAAACCTAACCCTAACCCTAACCCTAATGCTAACCCCTAAACGTAACCCTAACCGTCACCAGTAAACCTAACCGTAACCTCTAACACAAACCATAGCACATAACTCTAAATCTAAAATTAACCCTAACCCTAACCCTAAACCCTAACTCTTAACCTTAACCCTAAGCGTTAACTCTCACGCTAAACTTTAATCCTAACCCTAATCCTAATCTTCAACCCTAAACCTAACACTTAACCCTAACCCTGTACCAAACCCTAACCCCTCTTCTTAACCCTAACCGTAAACCTCAACCCGAAACCAAAGTGTAACCGTTAAACCTAAGAGTAACCTTTAACCCTAACCCTAATCCCTAACCCTAAGCCCTCACCCTAACACTAAACTTCATCCTTCACCCTAACCATAATCCTAACCCTAAATCTAATTATCAGACTTCTTGCTTTCTTAGAGTTTAGAAAGCCTGCAATCCTCCCATGCCATGCGTGAAAGGAGGCTCTACCACTGTGTCCTGCATGAAACCCACGGGCCCATACCCAGAGTATGATAGAGTGGGTTCCCGGGTACAATCCCAGCCCCCTAAACTCCCCCCGCCCGCCTAATGCAGACAGGGCCCGTGCGCTAAGCATAAACAATACCTTTAACAGATAACCCTAACCCTGAACATAACACCCAACCCTGTTCCTATTTCTCCCCTTAACACGTAAACCTCACCGTGCGCCTAACTTTAACCTCTTATCCTAACGTTAATGCATAACCCATTTCCTGAGAACAACCCCTATCCCATAATTCTAACCCTATCTCCTAGTCATCACTGTGACACCTAATCCCTAACCCTAATTCTAAACCGCTAACCCTAACTGTAACCCTACTTACAACCCTAACACTGACAGTAACCCTTAATTCTAACCCCAACGCTATGCCTAACAAAAACCCTAACCCTTGACCCTAACCCTTCACCCTAACCCCTAAGCCTTACCCTAACTCTTAACCCTAATCCTAATCCTAGCCATTAAACCTAACCCTAGTTCTTAAAGGTAACACTAGGCCGGGCGCGGTGGCTCACGCCTGTAATCCTAGCACTCTGGGAGTCCGAGGTGGGCGGATCGTTTGAGCTCAGAAGTTCGAGACCAGCCTGAGCAAGAGCGAGACCCCATCTCTACTAAAACTAGAAAGAAATTATATGGACATCTAAAAATATATATAGAAAAAAATTAGCCGGGCATGGTGGCGCATGCCTGTAGTCCCAGCTACTCGGGAGGCTGAGACAGGAGGATTCCTTGAGCTCAGGAGATTGAGGTTGCTGTGAGCTAGGCTGATACCACGGCACTCACTCTAGCCTGGGCAACAGAGTGAGACTCTGTCTCAAAAAAAAAAAAAAAAAAAAAAAAAAAAAAAAAAGCTAACCCTAAACCTTACCCTCACGACTGGACCTAACCCTGACACTAACCTAACACCTAACCCTAACAAGAACCGCTAAAGCTAACCCTGAACCCTATCACTAACCCTAGCAGTAAACTTTAACCCTAAACCTAAGCCCAACCCGCAACCCTAATCCTATCCTTTTACCCTAAAACTAACCCCTAAACCTAACCCCTATACCTCACCCTAACTCTAACCCCAATCCTAATTCTAACCATACCCCTTCATAAAACACTAACTCCTAACCGCTAACCCTAACACTAACCAAAAACCCTAATCACTAATCCCTAACCCTAACGCTTAACCTTTACCCTAACCGTTAACCCTCACCCTAAATCTTAACACTGACCCTAACCTTCACCTTTAACTCTAAGCCTAACCCTTAAGCCTACAGTAAGGAAGACCCTTAATGCTAATGGGATCCCTTATCCCTAACCCTAACACTACAGCTAAAAATAACCCTAACCTTGGATCCTTAAACCTAACCCCTAACACTTACTTTAACCCCAAACCCTAACCCTAATCCTAAGCATTAAACCTAACCCTATCTCTTAACCCTAACGCTAGCCCTTACCCTAACGCCTAGATCTAACCCTAAATCTAACCTATCGCCTAATCCTAACCTTAAGCCCTAATGCTAACTCTAACATTGAACCCTAAACCTACCCGTAACCCTTAACACTAACCCTATCCGTGAACCTTAACCCTGACCCTAACCATTACCCGCACCCAAGTATTTAACCCTGACCCTAATCTTAATCCTCAATGATAACCCTAACACTAAACCCTAACCCTAAGCCCAACACTTAACCCTAATCCTATCCCTTAACCCTAACCCTAACCCTAATGCTAACCCTTAAACGTAAACCTAACCAAGACCAGTAAACCTAACCCGAACCTCTAACACAAACCATAGCACATAACTCTAACCCTAAAACTAACCCTAACCCTAACCCTAACCCTAAACCCTAACTCTTAACCTTAACCCTAAGCGTTAATTCTCACGCTAACCTTTAATCCTAACCCTAATCCTAATCTTCAACCCTAAACCTAACACTTAACCCTAACCCTGTACCAAACCCTAACCCCTCATCTTAACCCTAACCGCAAACCTCAACCCGAAACCCAAGTGTAACCGTTAAACCTAAGAGTAACCTTTAACCCTAACCCTAATCCCTAACCCTAAGCCCTCACCCTAACACTAAACTTCATCCTTAACCCTAACCATAATCCTAACCCTAAATCTAATTCTCAGACTTCTTGCTTTCTTAGAGTTTAGAAAGCCTGCAATCCTCCCATGCCATGCGTGAAAGGAGGCTCTACCACTGTGTCCTGCATGAAACCCACGGGCCCATACCCAGAGTATGATAGAGTGTGTTCCCGGGTACACTCCTAGCCCCCTAAACTCCCCCCGCCCGCCTAATGCAGACAGGGCCCGTGCGCTAAGCATAAACAATACCTTTAACAGATAACCCTAACCCTGAACATAACACAAAACCCTGTTTCTATTTCTCCCCTTAACACGTAAACCTCACCGTGCGCCTAACTTTCACCTCTTATCCTAACGTTAATGCATAACCCATTTCCTGAGAACAACCCCTATCCCATAATTCTAACCCTATGTCCTAGTCATCTCTGTGACACCTAATCCCTAACCCTAATTCTAAACGGCTAACCCTAACCGTAACCCTACCTACAACCCTAACACTGACAGTAACCCTTACTTCTAACCCCAACGCTATGCCTAACAAAAACCCTAACCCTTGACCCTAACCCTTCACCATTACCCCTAAGCCTTACACTAACCCTTAACCCTAATCCTAATCCTAACCATTAAACCTAACCCTAGCTCTTAAAGCTAACCCTAAACCTTACTCTCACAACTGGACCTAACCCTGACACTAACCTAACACCTAACCCTAACCAGAACCGCTAAAGCTAACCGTGAACCCTATCCCTAACCCTAGCAGTAAACTTTAACCCTAAACCTAAGCCCAACCCGTAACCCTAATCCTATGCTTTTACCCTAAAACTAACCCCTAAACCTAACCCCTATACCTCACCCTAACTCTAACCCCAATCCTAATTCTAACCATACCCCTTCATAAAACACTAACTCCTAACCGCTAACCCTAACACTAACCAAAAACCCTAATCACTAATCCCTAACCCTAACGCTTAACCTTTACCCTAACCGTTAACCCTCACCTTAAATCTTAACACTGACCCTAACCTTAACCTTTAACTCTAAGCCTAACCCTTAACCCTACACTAAGGAAGACCCTTAATGCTAATGGGATCCCTTATCCCTAACCCTAACACTACAGCTAAAAATAATCCTAACCTTTGATCCTTAAACCTAACCCCTAACACTTACTTTACCCCCAAACCCTAACCCTAATCCTAAGCATTAAACCTAACCCTATCTCTTAACCCTAATGCTAGCCCTTACCCTAACGCCTAGATCTAACCCTAAATTTAACCTACCGCCTAATCCTAACCTTAAGCCCTAATGCTAACTCTAACGCTGAACCCTAAACCTACCCGTAACCCTTAACACTAACCCTATCCGTGAACCTTAACCCTGACCCTAACCATTACCCGCACCCAAGCATTTGACCCTGACCCTACCCCTAATCCTTAATGATAACCCTAACACTAAACCCTAACCCTAAACCCAACACTTAACCCTAATCCTATCCCTTAAACCTAACCCTAACCCTAACCCTAATGCTAACCCCTAAACGTAACCCTAACCGTCACCAGTAAACCTAACCCTAACCTCTAACACAAACCATAGCACATAACTCTAAATCTAAAATTAACCCTAACCCTAACCCTAACCCTAAACCCTAACTCTTAACCTTAACCCTAAGCGTTAACTCTCACGCTAAACTTTAATCCTAACCCTAATCCTAATCTTCAACCCTAAACCTAACACTTAACCCTAACCCTGTACCAAACCCTAACCCCTCTTCTTAACCCTAACCGTAAACCTCAACCCGAAACCAAAGTGTAACCGTTAAACCTAAGAGTAACCTTTAACCCTAACCCTAATCCCTAACCCTAAGCCCTCACCCTAACACTAAACTTCATCCTTAACCCTAACCAGAATCCTAACCCTAAATCTAATTATCAGACTTCTTGCTTTCTTAGAGTTTAGAAAGCCTGCAATCCTCCCATGCCATGCGTGAAAGGAGGCTCTACCACTGTGTCCTGCATGAAACCCACGGGCCCATACCCAGAGTATGATAGAGTGGGTTCCTGGGTACAATCCCAGCCCCCTAAACTCCCCCCGCCCGCCTAATGCAGACAGGGCCCGTGCGCTAAGCATAAACAATACCTTTAACAGATAACCCTAACCCTGAACATAACACCCAACCCTGTTCCTATTTCTCCCCTTAACACGTAAACCTCACCGTGCGCCTAACTTTAACCTCTTATCCTAACGTTAATGCATAACCCATTTCCTGAGAACAACCCCTATCCCATAATTCTAACCCTATCTCCTAGTCATCACTGTGACACCTAATCCCTAACCCTAATTCTAAACCGCTAACCCTAACCGTAACCCTACCTACAACCCTAACACTGACAGTAACCCTTACATCTAACCCCAACGCTATGCCTAACGAAAACCCTAACCCTTGACCCTAACCCTTCACCCTAACCCCTAAGCCTTACCCTAACCCTTAACCCTAATCCTAATCCTAACCATTAAACCTAACCCTAGCTCTTAAAGCTAACCCTAAACCTTACCCTCACGACTGGACCTAACCCTGACACTAACCTAACACCTAACCCTAACCAGAACCCCTAAAGCTAACCCTGAACTCTATCCCTAACCCTAGCAGTAAACTTTAACCCTAAACCTAAGCCCAACCCGTAACCCTAATCCTATCCTTTTACCCTAAAACTAACCCCTAAACCTAACCCCTATACCTCACCCTAACTCTAACCCCAATCCTAATTCTAACCATACCCCTTCATAAAACACTAACTCCTAACCGCTAACCCTAACACTAACCAAAAACCCTAATCACTAATCCCTAACCCTAACGCTTAACCTTTACCCTAACCGTTAACCCTCACCCTAAATCTTAACACTGACCCTAACCTTAACCTTTAACTCTAAGCCTAACCCTTAACCCTACAGTAAGGAAGACCCTTAATGCTAATGGGATCCCTTATCCCTAACCCTAACACTACAGCTAAAAATAACCCTAACCTTGGATCCTTAAACCTAACCCCTAACACTTACTTTAACCCCAAACCCTAACCCTAATCCTAAGCATTAAACCTAACCCTATCTCTTAACCCTAAGGCTAGCCCTTACCCTAACGCCTAGATCTAACCCTAAATCTAACCTACCGCCTAATCCTAACCTTAAGCCCTAATGCTAACTCTAACCCTGAAGCCTAAACCTACCCGTAACCCTTAACACTAACCCTATCCGTGAACCTTAACCCTGACCCTAACCATTACCGGCACCCAAGCATTTAACCCTGACCCTACCCCTAATCCTTAATGATAAACCTAACACTAAACCCTAACCCTAAGCCCAACACTTAACCCTAATCCTATCCCTTAACCCTAACCCTAACCCTAATGCTAACCCCTAAACGTAACCCTAACCATCACCACTAAACCTAACCCTAACCTCTAACACAAACCATAGCACATAACTCTAACCCTAAAACTAACCCTAACCCTAACCCCTAACTCTTAACCTTAACCCTATGCGTTAACTCTCACGTTAACCTTTAATCCTAACCCTAATCCTAATCTTCAACCCTAAACCTAACACTTAACCCTAACCCTGTACCAAACCCTAACCCCTCATCTTAACCCTAACCGTAAACCTCAACCCGAAACCAAAGTGTAACCGTTAAACTTAAGAGTAACCTTTAACCCTGACCCTAATCCCTAACCCTAAGCCCTCACCCTAACACTAAACTTCATCCTTAACCCTAACCATAATCCTAACCCTAAATCTAATTCTCAGACTTCTTGCTTTCTTAGAGTTTAGAAAGCCTGCAATCCTCCCATGCCATGCGTGAAAGGAGGCTCTACCACTGTGTCCTGCATGAAACCCACGGGCCCATACCCAGAGTATGATAGAGTGGGTTCCCGGGTACAATCCCAGCCCCCTAAACTCCCCCCGCCCGCCTAATGCAGACAGGGCCCGTGCGCTAAGCATAAACAATACCTTTAACAGATAACCCTTACCCTGAACATAACACCCAACCCTGTTCCTATTTCTCCCCTTAACACGTAAACCTCACCGTGCGCCTGACTTTAACCTCTTATCCTAACGTTAATGAATAACCCATTTCCTGAGAACAACCCCTATCCCATAATTCTAACCCTATCTCCTAGTCATCACTGTGACACCTAATCCCTAACCCTAATTCTAAACCGCTAACCCTAACCGTAACCCTACCTACAACCCTAACACTGACAGTAACCCTTACTTCTAACCCCAACGCTATGCCTAACGAAAACCCTAACCCTTGACCCTAACCCTTCACCCTAACCCCTAAGCCTTACCCTAACCCTTAACCCTAATCCTAATCCTAAACATTTAACCTAACCCTAGCTCTTAAAGCTAACCCTAAACCTTACCCTCACGACTGAACCTAACACTGACACAAACCTAACACCTAACCCTAACCAGAACCCCTAAAGCTAACCCTGAACCCTATCCCTAACCCTAGCAGTAAACTTTAACCCTAAACCTAAGCCCAACCCATAACCCTAATCCTATCCTTTTACCCTAAAACTAACCCCTAAACCTAACACCTATACCTCACCCTAACTCTAACCCCTATCCTAATTCTAACCATACCCCTTCATAAAACACTAACACCTAACCACTAACCATAACACTAACCAAAAACCCTAATCACTAATCCCTAACCCTAACGCTTAACCTTTACCCTAACCGTTAACCCTCACCCTAAATCTTAACAATGACCCTAACCTTCACCTTTAACTCTAAGCCTAACCCTTAACCCTACAGTAAGGAAGACCCTTAATGCTAATGGGATCCGTTATCCCTAACCCTAACACTACAGCTAAAAATAACCCTAACCTTTGATCCTTAAACCTAACCCCTAACACTTACTTTAACCCCAAACCCTAACCCTAATCCTAAGCATTAAACCTAACCCTATCTCTTAACCCTAATTCCTGCCCTTACCCTAACGCCTAGATCTAACCCTAAATCTAACCTACCGCCTAATCCTAACCTTAAGCCCTAATGCTAACTCTAACCCTGAACCCTAAACCTACCCGTAACCCTTAACACTAACCCTATCCGTGAACCTTAACCCTGACCCTAACCATTACCCGCACCCAAGCATTTAACCCTACCCCTAATCCTTAATGATAACCCTAACACTAAACCCTAACCCTAAGCCCAACACTTAACCCTAATCCTATCCCTTAACCCTAACCCTAACCCTAACCCTAATGCTAACCCCTAAACGTAACCTTAACCGTCACCAGTAAACCTAACCCTAACCTCTAACACAAACCATAGCACATAACTCTAACCCTAAAACTAACCCTAACCCTAACCCTAACCCTAAACCCTAACTCTTAACCTTAACCCTAAGCGTTAACTCTCATGGTAACCTTTAATCCTAACCCTAATCCTTAGCTTCAACCCTAAACTTAACACTTAACCCTAACACTGTACCAAACCCTAACCCCTCATCTTAACCCTAACCGTAAACCTCAACCCGAAACCAAAGTGTAACCGTTAAACCTAAGAGTAACCTTTAACCCTAACCCTAATCCCTAACCCTAAGCCCTCACCCTAACACTAAACTTCATCCTTAATCCTAACCATAATCCTACCCCTAAATCTCATTCTCAGACTTCTTGCTTTCTTAGAGTTTAGAAAGCCTGCAATCCTCCCATGCCATGCGTGAAAGGAGGCTCTACCACTGTGTCCTGCATGAAACCCACGGGCCCATACCCAGAGTATGATAGAGTGTGTTCCCGGGTACAATCCCAGCCCCCTAAACTCCCCCCGCCCGCCTAATGCAGACAGGGCCCGTGCGCTAAGCATAAACAATACCTTTAACAGATAACCCTAACCCTGAACATAACACCCAACCCTGTTCCTATTTCTCCCCTTAACACGTAAACCTCACCGTGCGCCTAACTTTAACCTCTTATCCTAACGTTAATGCATAACCCATTTCCTGAGAACAACCCCTATCCCATAATTCTAACCCTATCTCCTAGTCATCACTGTGACACCTAATCCCTAACCCTAATTCTAAACCGCTAACCCTAACCGTAACCCTACCTACAACCCTAACACTGACAGTAACCCTTACTTCTAACCCCAACGCTATGCCAAACAAAAACCCTAACCCTTGACCCTAACCCTTCAACCTTACCCCTAAGCCTTACCCTAACCCTTAACCCTAATCCTAATCCTAACCATTAAACCTAACCCTAGCTCTTAAAGATAACCCTAAACCTTACCCTCACGACTAGACCTAATCCTGACACTAACCTAACACCTAACCCTAACCAGAACCCCTAAAGCTAACCCTGAACCCTATCCCTAACCCTAGCAGTAAACTTTAACCCTAAACCTAAGCCCAACCCGTAACCCTAATCCTATCCTTTTACCCTAAAACTAATCCCTAAACCTAACCCCTATACCTCACACTAACTCTAACCCCAATCCTAATTCTAACCATACCCCTTCATAAAACACTAACTCCTTACCGCTAACCCTAACACTAACCAAAAACCCTAATCACTAATCCCTAACCCTAACGCTTAACCTTTACCCTAACCGTTAACCCTCACCCTAAATCTTAACACTGACCCTAACCTTAACCTTTAACTCTAAGCCTAACCCTTAACCCTACAGTAAGGAAGACCCTTAATGCTAATGGGATCCCTTATCCCTAACCTTAACACTACAGCTAAAAATAACCCTAACCTTGGATCCTTAAACCTAACCCCTAACACTTACTTTAACCCCAAACCCTAACCCTAATCCTAAGCATTCAACCTAACCCTATCTCTTAACCCTAACGCTAGCCCTTACCCTAACGCCTGATCTAACCCTAAATCTAACCTACCGCCTAATCCTAACCTTAAGCCCTAATGCTAACTCTAACCCTGAACCCTAAACCTACCCGTAACCCTTAACACTAACCCTATCCGTGAACCTTAACCCTGACCCTAACCTTTACCCGCAACCAAGCATTTAACCCTGACCCTAACACTAATCCTTAAGGATAACCCTAACACTAAACCCTAACCCTAATCCCAAGACTTAAACCTAATCCTATCCCTTAACCCTAACCCTAACGGTTACCACTAAACGTATCCCTTACCGTAACCAGTAAACCTAAACCTAACATCTAACACAAAACATAGCACAAAACTCTAAACCTAAAACGAACCCTAACCCTAACCCTAACCCTAAACCCTATCCCTTAACCTTATCCCTAAGCGTTAACTCTCACGCTAACCTTTAATCCTAACCCTAATCCTAATCTTCAACCGTAAACCTAACACTTAACCCTAACCCTGTACCTAACCCTAACCCCTCATCTTAACCCTAACCGTAAACCTCAACCCGAAACCAAAGTGTAACGGTTAAACCTAAGAGTAACCTTTAACCCTAACCCTAATCCCTAACCCTAAGCCCTCACCCTAACACTAAACTTCATCCTTCACCCTAACCATAATCCTACCCCTAAATCTAATTCTCAGACTTCTTGCTTTCTTAGAGTTTAGAAAGCCTGCAATCCTCCCATGCCATGCGTGAAAGGAGGCTCTACCACTGTGTCCTGCATGAAACCCACGGGCCCATACCCAGAGTATGATAGAGTGGGTTCCCGGGTACAATCCCAGCCCCCTAAACTCCCCCCGCCCGCCTAATGCAGACAGGGCTCGTGCGCTAAGCATAAACAATACCTTTAACAGATAACCCTAACCCTGAACATAACACCCAACCCTGTTCCTATTTCTCCCCTTAACACGTAAACCTCACCGTGCGCCTAACTTTAACCTCTTATCCTAACGTTAATGCATAACACATTTCCTGAGAACAACCCCTATCCCATAATTCTAACCCTATCTCCTAGTCATCACTGTGACACCTAATCCCTAACCCTAATTCTAAACCGCTAACCCTAACCGTAACCCTACCTACAACCCTAACACTGACAGTAAACCTTACTTCTAACCGCAACGCTATGCCTAACAAAAACCCTAACCTTTGACCCTAACCCTTCACCCTAACCCCTAAGCCTTACCCTAACCCTTAACCCTAATCCTAATCCTAAACATTAAACCTAACCCTAGCTCTTAAAGCTAACCCTAAACCTTACCCTCACGACTAGACTTAACCCTGACACTAACCTAACACCTAACCCTAACCAGAACCCCTAAAGCTAACCCTGAACCCTATCCCTAACCCTAGCAGTAAACTTTAACCCTAAACCTAATCCCAACCCGTAACCCTAATCCTATCCTTTTACCCTAAAAGTCACCCCTAAACCTAACCCCTATACCTCACCCTAACTCTAACCCCAATCCTAATTCTAACCATATCCCTTCATAAAACACTAACTCCTTACCACTAACCCTAACACTAACCAAAAACCCTAATCACTAATCCCTAAACCTAATGCTTAACCTTTACCCTAACCGTTAACCCTCACCCTAAATCTTAACACTGATCCTAACCTTAACCTTTAACTCTAAGCCTAACCCGTAACCCTACAGTAAGGAAGACCGTTAATGCTAATGGGATCCCTTATCCCTAACCTTAACACTACAGCTAAAAATAACCCTAACCTTTGATCCTTAAACCTAACCCCTAACACTTACTTTAACCCCAAACCCTAACCCTAATCCTAAGCATTCAACCTAACCCTATCTCTTAACCCTAACGCTAGCTCTTACCCTAACGCCTAGATCTAACCCTAAATCTAACCTACCGCCTAATCCTAACCTTAAGCCCTAATGCTAACTCTAACCCTGAACCCTAAACCTACCCGTAACCCTTAACACTAACCCTATCCGTGAACCTTAACCCTGACCCTAACCATTACCCGCACCCAAGCATTTAACCCTGACCCTACCCCTAATCCTTAATGATAACCCTAACACTAAACCCTAACCCTAAGCCCAACACTTAACCCTAATGCTATCCCTTAACCCTAACCCTAACCCTAATACTAACCCCTAAACGTAACCCTAACCGTCACCAGTAAACCTAACCCTAACCTCTAACAGAAACCATAGCACATAACTCTAACCCTAAAACTAACCCTACCCTAAACCTAACCCTAAACCCTAAATCTTAACCTTAATCCTAAGCGTTAATTCTCACGCTAACCTTTAATCCTAACCCTAATCCTAATCTTCAACCGTAAACCTAACACTTAACCCTAACCCTGTACCAAACCCTAACCCCTCATCTTAACCCAAACCGTAAACCTCAACCCGAAACCAAAGTGTAACCGTTAAACCTAAGAGTAACCTTTAACCCTAACCCTAATCCCTAACCCTAAGCCCTCACCCTAACACTAAACTTCATCCTTAACCCTAACCAGAATCCTAACCCTAAATCTAATTCTCAGACTTCTTGCTTTCTTAGAGTTTAGAAAGCCTGCAATCCTCCCATGCCATGCGTGAAAGGAGGCTCTACCACTGTGTCCTGCATGAAACCCACGGGCCCATACCCAGAGTATGATAGAGTGGGTTCCCGGGTACAATCCCAGCCCCCTAAACTCCCCCCGCCCGCCTAATGCAGACAGGGCCCGTGCGCTAAGCATAAACAATACCTTTAACAGATAACCCTAACCCTGAACATAACACCCAACCCTGTTCCTATTTCTCCCCTTAACACGTAAACCTCACCGTGCGCCTAAATTTAACCTCTTATCCTAACGTTAATGCATAACCCATTTCCTGAGAACAACCCCTATCCCATAATTCTAACCCTATCTCCTAGTCATCACTGTGACACCTAATCCCTAACCCTAATTCTAAACCGCTAACCCTAACCGTAACCCTACCTACAACCCTAACACTGACAGTAACCCTTACTTCTAAACCCAACGCTATGCCTAACAAAAACCCTAACCCTTGACCCTAACCCTTCACCCTAACCCCTAAGCCTTACCCTAACCCTTAACCCTAATCCTAATCCTAACCATTAAACCTAACCCTAGCTCTTAAAGTTAAGCCTAAACCTTAACCTCACGACTGGACCTAACCCTGACACTAACCTAACACCTAACCCTAACCAGAACCCCTAAAGCTAACCCTGAACGCTATCCCTAACCCTAGCAGTAAACTTTAACCCTAAACCTAAGCCCAACCCGTAACCCTAAACCTATCCTTTTACCCTAAAACTAACCCCTAAACCTAACCCCTATACCTCACCCTAACTCTAACCCCAATCCTAATTCTAACCATACCACTTCATAAAACACTAACTCCTAACCGCTAACCCTAACACTAACCAAAAACCCTAATCACTAATCCCTAACCCTAACGCTTAACCTTTACCCTAACCGTTAACCCTCACCCTAAATCTTAACACTGACCCTAACCTTCACCTTTAACTCTAAGCCTAACCCTTAACCCTACAGTAAGGAGGACCCTTAATGCTAATGGGATCCCTTATCCCTAACCCTAACACTACAGCTAAAAATAACCCTAACCTTGGATCCTTAAACCTAACCCCTAACACTTACTTTAACCCCAAACCCTAACCCTAATCCTAAGCATTAAACCTAAACCTATCTCTTAACCCTAACGCTAGCCCTTACCCTAACGCCTCGATCTAACCCTAAATCTAACCTACCGCCTAATCTTAACCTTAAGCCCTAAAGCTAACTCTAACCCTGAACCCTACACCTACCCGTAAACCTTAACACTAACCCTATCCGTGAACCTTAACCCTGACCCTAACCATTACACGCACCCAAGCATTTAACCCTGACCCTACCCCTAATCCTTAATGCTAACCCTATAACTAAACCCTAACCCTCAGCCCAACACTTAACCCTAATCCTATCCCTTAACCCTAACCCTAACCCTAACCCTAATGCTATCCCCTAAACGTAACCCTCACCGTGACCAGTAAACCTAACCCTAACCTCTAACACAAACCATAGCACATAACTCTAACCCTAAAACTAACCCTAACCCTAACCCTAACCCTAAACCCTAACCCTTAACCTTAACCCTAAGCGTTAACTCTCACGCTAACCTTTAATCCTAACCCTAATCCTAATCTTCAACCCTAAACCTAACACTTACCCTAACCCTGTACCAAACCCTAACCCCTCATCTTAACCCTAACGGTAAACCTCAACCCGAAACCCAAGTGTAACCGTTAAACCTAAGAGTAACCTTTAACCCTAACCCTAATCCCTAACCCTAAGCCCTCACCCTAACACTAAACTTCATCCTTAACCCTAACCAGAATCCTAACCCTAAATCTAATTCTCAGACTTCTTGCTTTCTTAGAGTTTAGAAAGCCTGCAATCCTCCCATGCCATGCGTGAAAGGAGGCTCTACCACTGTGTCCTGCATGAAACCCACGGGCCCATACCCAGAGTATGATAGAGTGGGTTCCCGGGTACAATCCCAGCCCCCTAAACTCCCCCCGCCCGCCTAATGCAGACAGGGCCCGTGCGCTAAGCATAAACAGTACCTTTAACAGATAACCCTAACCCTGAACATAACACCCAACCCTGTTCCTATTTCTCCCCTTAACACGTAAACCTCACCGTGCGCCTAACTTTAACCTCTTATCCTAACGTTAATGCATAACCCATTTCCTGAGAACAACCCCTATCCCATAATTCTAACCCTATCTCCTAGTCATCACTGTGACACCTAATCCCTAACCCTAATTCTAAACCGCTAACCCTAACCGTAACCCTACCTACAACCCTAACACTGACAGTAAACCTTACTTCTAACCCCAACGCTATGCCTAACAAAAACCCTAACCCTTGACCCTAACCCTTCACCCTAACCCCTAAGCCTTACCCTAACCCTTAACCCTAATCCTAATCCTAACCATTAAACCTAACCCTAGCTCTTAAAGCTAACCCTAAACCTTACCCTCACGACTGGACCTAACCCTGACACTAACCTAACACCTCACCCTAACCAGAACCTCTAAAGCTAACCCTGAACCCTATCCCTAACCCTAGCAGTAAACTTTAACCCTAAACCTAAGCCCAACACTTAACCCTAATTCTATCCTTTTACCCTAAAACTAACCCCTAAACCTAACCCCTATACCTCACCCTAACTCTAACCCCAATACTAATTCTAACCATACCCCTTCATAAAACACTATCTCCTAACCGCTAACCCTAACACTAACCAAAAACCCTAATCACTAATCCCTAACCCTAACGCTTAACCTTTACCCTAACCGTTAACCGTCACCCTAAATCTTAACACTGACCCTAACCTTAACCTTTAACTCTAAGCCTAACCCTTAACCCTACAGTAAGGAAGAACCTTAATGCTAATGGGATCCCTTATCCCTAACCCTAACACTACAGCTAAAAATAACCCTAACCTTTGATCCTTAAACCTAACCCCTAACACTTACTTTAACCCCAAACCCTAACCCTAATCCTAAGCATTCAACCTAACCCTATCTCTTAACCCTAACGCTAGCCCTTACCCTAACGCCTAGATCTAACCCTAAATCTAACCTACCGTCTAATCCTAACCTTAACCCCTAATGCTAACTCTAACCCTGAACCCTAAACCTACCCGTAACCCTTAACACTAACCCTATCCGTGAACCTTAACCCTGACCCTAACCATTACCCGCACCCAAGCATTTAACCCTGACCCTACACCTAATCCTTAATGATAACCCTAACACTAAACCCTAACCCTAAGCCCAACATTTAACCCTAATCCTATCCCTTAACCCTAACCCTAACCCTAATGCCAACCCCTAAACGTAACCCTCACCGTGACCAGTAAACCTAACCCTAACCTCTAACACAAACCATAGCACATAACTCTAACCCTAAAACTAACCCTAACCTTAAACCTAACCCTAAACCCTAACTCTTAACCTTAACCCTAAGCGTTAACTCTCATGTTAACCTTTAATCCTAACCCTAATCCTAATCTTCAACCCTAAAGCTAACACTTAACCCTAACCCTCTACCTAACCCTAACCCCTCATCTTAACCCTAACCCTAAACCTAAACCCTAAACCAAAGTGTAACCGTTAAACCTAAGAGTAACCTTTAACCCTAACCCTAATCCCTAACCGTAAGCCCTCACCCTAACACTAAACTTAATCCTTAAACCTAACCATAATACTAACCCTAAATCTAATTCTCAGACTTCTTGCTTTCTTAGAGTTTAGAAAGCCTGCAATCCTCCCATGCCATGCGTGAAAGGAGGCTCTACCACTGTGTCCTGCATGAAACCCACGGGCCCATACCCAGAGTATGATAGAGTGGGTTCCCGGGTACAATCCCAGCCCCCTAAACTCCCCCCGCCCGCCTACTGCAGACAGGGCCCGTGCGCTAAGCATAAACAGTACCTTTAACAGATAACCCTAACCCTGAACATAACACCCAACCCTGTTCCTATTTCTCCCCTTAACACGTAAACCTCACCGTGCGCCTAACTTTAAACTCTTATCCTAACGTTAATGCATAACCCATTTCCTGAGAACAACCCCTATCCCATAATTCTAACGCTATCTCATAGTCATCACTGTGACACCTAATCCCTAACCCTAATTCTAAACCACTAGCCCTACCCGTAACCCTACCGACAACCCTAACACTGACAGTAACCCTTACTTCTAACCCGAACGCTATGCCTAACAAAAACCCTAACCCTTCACCCTAACCCCTAAGCCTTACGCTAACCCTTAACCCTAATCCTAATCCTAACCATTAAACCTAACCCTAGCTCTTAAAGCTAACCCTAAACCTTACCCTCACGACTAGACCTAACCCTGACACTAACCTAACACCTAACCCTAACCAGAACCCCTAAAGCTAACCCTGAACCCTATCCCTAACCCTAGAAGTAAACTTTAACCCTAAACCTAAGCCCAACCCGTAACCCTAATCCTATCCTTTTACCCTAAAACTAACCCCTAAACCTAACCCCTATACCTCACCCTAACTCTAACCCCAATCCTAATTCTAACCATACCCCTTCATAAAACACTAACTCCTAACCACTAACCCTAACACTAACCAAAAACCCTAATCACTAATCCCTAACCCTAACGCTTAACCTTTACCCTAACCGTTAACCCTCACCCTAAATCTTAACACTGACCCTAACCTTAACCTTCAACTCTAAGCCTTACCCTTAACCCTAGAGTAAGGAAGACCCTTAATACTAATGGGATGCCTTATCCCTAACCCTAACACTACAGCTAAAATAACCCTAACCTTTGATCCTTAAACCTAACCCCTAACACTTACTTTAACCCCAAACCCTAACCCTAATCCTAAGCATTCAACCTAACCCTATCTCTTAACCCTAACGCTAGCCCTTACCCTAACGCCTAGATCTAACACAAATTGTAACCTACCGCCTAATCCTAAACTTAAGCCCTAATGCTAACTCTAACCCTGAACCCTAAACCTACCCGTAAGCCTTAACACTAACCCCATCCTTGAACCTTAACCCTGACCTAACCATTACCCGCACCCAAGCATTTAACCCTGACCCAACCCCTAATCCTTAATGATAACCCTAACACTAAACCCTAACCCTAAGCCCAACACTTAACCCTAATCCTATCCCTTAACCCTAACCCTAATGCTAACCCCTACACGTAACCCTAACCGTCACCAGTAAACCTAACCCTAACCTCTAACACAAACCATAGCACATAACTCTAACCCTAAAACGAACCCTAACCCTAACCCTAACCCTAAACCCTAACTCTTAACCTTAACCCTAAGCGTTAACTCTCACGCTAACCTTTAATCCTTACCCTAATCCTAATCTTCAACCCTAA